>NW_007075339.1:2011-116950 GCF_000164805.1 Carlito syrichta
TTTATCCATTTTGCCATTCTATGTCTTTTCAGTGGGGCATTTAGTCCATTCACATTCAGGTTAATTATTGAAATGTGAGAGTTTGTCCCTATCATAGACTTCTTATAGAGTTGTTCTTCCACTTGGTTTATTCTCTTTCTTTTGTCTTGGGGGTTGGTTCTTGTGTATTTTATTCTTTTTCCTGTACTCTTGTGAAGAACATTGTTCTTTTTTTCCTCTTTTCTTCTGTGTTTAGTACTTTCTTAAGTGTTTCATGTAGAGGTGGTTTGGTGATCGCGTAAATTCTTAGGGATTGGATATTTGGGAAAGATTTTAATTCTCCCTCACTGATGAAGCTTAATCTGGCTGGGTAGGTTATTCTTGGTTGAAATTATTTATCTTTTAGGACTTTGAAGATAGGGCTCCAAGCTCTCCTAGCCTGCACAGTTTCTGTACATAAATCTGCTGTATTCTAATTGGTTTTCCATGGTAGGTGATCTGGCCTTTTTCTTTTGTTGCCTTTAGGATTCTTTCTTTTATGCCTACTTTATTTAGGTGAATTATTATGTGTCTAGGAGTTGGTCTTCTCATTTGTTGTCTTGCAGGGGTTCTGTGAATCTCTTGTGTTTGAATTTTTGCATCACTGACTAGATAAGGGAAGTTTTCTTGAGTGATCTCATGGAAGGTTTGTTCCAGTGTGGTCTCTGTCTCTCTTTCTGCCTCAGGAAGGTCAATTCCTCTTAGGTTTGGTCTCTTGAAGTAATTGCTCATCTCTTGAGGATTTTTTTTCTGTCTTTTTGAGCTTGTTTTCTGTGTTTTTGAGAGTTTGGGTTAGTTCTATATTTGGTCCTCAAGCTCTGAGATTGTTTCTTCTGCTTGGGTAATTCTGCTTTCCATGCTTATCAGTTTGTCATTTATTTCATTCACAGTATTCTTTATTACTGTTATCTCAGATATCAGCTCCTTCCTAGTTTCTTCTTGAATCTCCTCAATTCTTTTTAATCTCTCCATTAATGTCTTGTTATCTAGGTTTGTAGTTTGAGACCAGTCCTTCTGGGGGCCCTTCATTGCTTGCATTCCAAAGTCAGTTTTCTCAGTGTCTTCCCTCCCGGGAGTCTGGGAGAGACCCATATTCTTCTTTTGATCTTTCTTCATTTGTGTAGATTTTTCTCTCTCATCCCCCTCTGTTTTTGTTGCAGGCAGTTAGCCTGCTGCCTGGGAGGTCTGTGACTCTTAGTTGTCTCAGTCTGTTCAGCGTAGGGGAGGGGCTTTGTCTTCTGTTTAATGATGTCACCGTGGGAACTGAGGTGGAGGCTCTGGTAGGTGGGCGGGATGATGTAAATCTGCCTGGAGAATGGCGGAGGTGGTAGTTCCACTTTTACTTTTAGGGATGCTCGTCTGGAATTAGCTGCACAGCTGGGTGCTGAATCTGGGGTATCACCAGCAGGCTGGGTTGGAGGAGAGGGTCAGGTGTTCCCTCCTCTGGAGCTGGAAGCCTCTGATCAGCACCTTACACAAGCTTGGGGTTCTGCTCCCTTACACAAGCTTGAAGTTGCATGCTGAGTGTTTCAGCCAGGGTGGGCCCGGAGCTCCAGAACTCCAAAGCTCCAAAGGGCAGGTGGTGGCCCTGGGTCCCTCACAGGGCACTTCAGCCAGAAATGGGACCGATATCTCTGAGGGGTGGGTGCCCAGAGCCTCCCTGAGTGACCGGCAGTTTGGTGCTGGGTGCTGGGCATGACAATGTAGCCAGGGAGTGAGCTGGGATCTGGGACTCCTGAGCAGATGGGAGTCACATTTACTGGAGCATCCACAGCCGGGAGTCGCAATATCTGGTCCTGCATGGGACCGAAGTTCCCCAGGCCTCATACCAGTGAGGCTGGCGGTGGGTAGGGCACTGTGGGAAGAAAAGTAAGAGTCTTTTTGGGAACTCACGTTCAGAGAGTCTCACAAATCCACCTATGCCATTGCCGTCTTGTGGATGTCCTCCTATATTGTGGATGTCCTCCTATATTTCATTTATTAAGTCATATTTATTTTTTCAGGTATGCTTAAAATCTTGAAATGTTTCCATTTTTTCCCACACATTTAAGCTATGTAGAATTTTTCTTTACTTTTTGCCTATAGCATATAAAAATAAAGTGTTAATAATTTCTTGGAGAATTTGATTAATTTGATACAAAAATTTTTTTCTCAAGATAATATATTCATTTGATATATTCCTAACTGCACATCTGTACTTTTACATGCAAGTTGCCTGAATTATTGAATGACGACTTGGATTTCCTCCATGTTACCTTCAGATACAAACTTTATCTCTACCCATCCTGGTCTGTGCCTCGGAAGAATGCTCAATGATCTTCTCCACCTTATAATTTTCAGATTGCTTTAGTCAGTGGAGATTTCTGGCAGGAGATTAGATAGGAAGAAGGAAGGTAATACTGGGATATATTTTTTCACCTGAATGCTTTCATAGCTTCCATTAGACAGTGTTGTTTTTTGTTTTCTTTTGTTTTTAATATAGTGCTCTCTCTGGGTTCTAGTAACTGTGTAACTGTTTTTCCTTGGTCATTAAATTTAGTAATTGTTAGTAACTGATCTAACTTTGACTGGCTCCGGGGTTCTGCATGATTCCTTGGCATGTTTACTAAATTCTGCCCATCATTTTGAACAAAAGATAATATATAAAATTGTTCTTGAGTTGCCCAAGGAGTCATATGTTTTGAGATCTCTGACTAATATAGTCATTGGTCACAGGTAAGGCTGTAGTCATCCCTGCAAGCCCTCAAAGTAAGATTCTAAGCTGCTGTTGCTCCCACATTTGGTGTGTGTATAGATAACCTTCTTGTGGAAAGGAAGAAGAATTGTAATCTATGTCATGTGTTAGCATCACAGATATTACCACTGGTGGCAGCATGGGGTAATGAAGATGGGAGGCAAGCTATTGAGAGATCAAATCACTGAGTAAATTGAGTTGTTAGGAAAATAGTAATTATTAATATTGTGTATATATTCAGCTTTTTATAGATGTCCTGCAAAGCTTACACAACAACAAGATAAACTAAATGCTGTGGAATTCCAATTTAGAATATAAGTGGAAAATGAGAAAGCTTTAATGACAATTTTGAACAAATTTCTCCTTTCCTAAAGTACCAGAGTAGATAAACTGAGGACCAATATCAGAACTAGACTATCAAAGTTGCGGGTGAAGTACCAATGTTCAGTTAGGTCTCAAGGTAAGAAAAAGACACTGCTAGGGTAGGAATCGAATCCTAGGAAATAGGATGGAAACTATGACAGATACAAGATTGAGAACTTTGAATCTCTAAATTTCCCTAAATCTCCCTTGTCTTCCATCTCACATCTCTACAATTACACTCAGAACAAAGAGATACCATAGTCTGTTCTTATCATGTTGAACTATTGGTCAATGATTTCTGTGTTAATCTCAGATTGAACTTATTTAATTACAAAGTCCTTTCTATATCCAAGGATTATTACATAGAACAACAAAGTAGACCAAACTTTTAATCTCCAAAAGCCTCTTTATCATCCAAATTTTTGTATGTGCCTATGGTAGGCAAAATTCTAAGATAATGCTTGATATTCTTACTTCATAGTTTACATACCATGTATAATGCTCTGGTCTTGATTGTGGGTGAAGCCTGTGGATACTATGTGATAACAATCCTATTATCATGTTTTATTATGTGCAAAAGTGATTTTTCAGATGTAACTAAAGTCTCTCAATCAGTTGAACTAATCAGATAGAGATTATCTAATAAGGGTTTGATATAGTCAGATGAGATCTTAAAAGGTGATTTAGAGTTTCAAAGTGTATAAGGAGTCAGACACTTTCCTAATGGCCTAAAAGAAGAAAACAAAATAGCCACTTTAAAAAATTGCTGTAGAGGAGAGTCACCTTTAGAATTTGAGGGCCTCAGTCTTATTACTGAAAGGAACTGAATTGTGCCAGCAATTTCAACGAGCCTGAAAGAAAACCTCACATTCTAAATGAAACTCCAGTATGGCTGACACTTTGATGAGACTTTGACCAGAGACTCAGTTGAGACTCAGTTGAGTTCTCAGTTGAGAACTGTGAGTTGGTACTTCAATAAGTGGTTTGTCTTTAGCCACTAAATTTGTGGTGGTTTATTATGTAGCAGTAGAAAACTAATTCAGTGCCTCTGACAGCCTACCTTTGCATTGTGGAAAATGACAGAGGGCCACCACTCAGAAATCAGTTGTGAGTTGATATAATTTCTTTTCTTCATTTTAATTGAATAAGGCTGATTATCACAAACACACACTCTTATTTATAGATATTATAATTGCAAAGGTTCTTAGTTATTACCAAATATAACCTCTTTCACTTTATATAAGAAAAAAATGAGTATTAGAATGATTAATTAGCTCATCCCAAACACATCTGTCCACTGTCCAGTAGGCAAGGTAAGTTTGAGTCAAGTCTTAGTTACAAGTTTGGTTCTCTTTTAACTAAGATCAATGAAAATATTTTTAAAAAATATTTCTAAACTTTATCAACAGGCAAGGAATTAGTGGGAATGTAGACAATGACTGTCATGAATGCTGTCATGTGCTGCCCAGATCCTTTGTGGAAATAAACGGTTTATTCCTCCAATGGTTGTAGCACTTTCAGAAGAGAAAACTCTGCTGTCTACCCTTTCCAGAAAATGTCCAAGCTGGAGAGAGTTGTCTTGCCCAGTGTTATGGAGCAGCCCGTGTCCAATGTCTGGTCAAGGAAAGGCATGCAGTATGGTTTCCTCCCTCAACTTGAGGAAATTCTGAAGAGCCATATCAATTTTATAACTCTCCATAGTATCAACTGTATCATTGGGACTGCACAAAGCCCATCTTCTCTCATCAAATTTTGCTTTCTCCTTCTCCATGTGTAGATCCTCAAAATACTCCCAAATAAAAGTCCTGCATGCTAATCTCTACTTCAGAATCAGTTTCTCAGGGAACCTAGCCTATGACAGGAATTGATATAATATCTCTGTAAAATTGATAATGCCAGAATTAAATGAAATAACACATTTTAAATGACTTTACTTTCAAGAAAAGTATAATGTAAAAAACTATGTGTGTTTCATTAATTTATGCTTGTTAGTTATATTCTTATAAATTATAAATCAATCTTATGCATGTGATCAGCCAGTTTTCCTAGCACCATTAAGAACCTTAGAAAATGCAAGAGACACCCTTATGGAAATTGGAACTGGCAACCAATTCCTGATCAAAATCCAAAGTGCCCAGGCCATAAGATAAAAGACAAGTGGGACTTCATTAAACTGACAAGCTTCTGCAAAGCCAAAGAAACCATCAGGAGAGCAGGGAGACAGCCCACAGACTGGGGAAAAATTATTTTCCATCTCCATGTCTGACAAAAGCCTACATCAATGATCTACAAGGAACTCAAATGTGCTGAAAAGAAAAAAACAAACAGCTCTATTACAAAGTAGGCAAAAGATATGAATAGACATTTCTCAAAAGAATACATAGAAGCAGCTAACAGATACATGAAAAAATGTTCAGCCTCACTAGTCATCAAGGAGATGTAAATTAAAACTACACTGAGATACTACCTAACTTCAGTCAGAATGGCCAACATCAATAACTCAAAAAATAGCAGATGCTGGAGAGGATGTGGTGAAACAGGAACACTTCTACACTATTTGTGGGAATGTAAACTAGTACAACCTCTGTGGAAATCAGTGTGGCGATTCCTAAAAGTTCTAAAAATCGACCTTCCATGTGACCCTGCAATCCCCCTACTGGGAATATACCCAGAAGAACTCAAATCACTCTATAAAAAAGATACCTGCACACATATGTTTATTGCAACATTGTTCACAATAGCAAGAACATGGAACCAACCATGCTGCCCATCACAAGAGGACTGGATAAAAAAAATGTGGTACCTATACACAATGGAATATTATGCAGCCATAAAGAAGAGCAAAATCATGAACTTCACAGCAACCTGGATGGAATTAGAGTTTATAATACTGAGTGATCTTTCACAGACACAGAGAACTGAATATCACATGTTCTCACTCATAAGTGAACCATGAACCACTACCATAATACCGTAATGAAATGATTGACAGTAGTGGCAAACTGTGGGGGCGGGGGCAGGGAGGTATGAGTGACAGTAGTCAAAATCTGCCTGGGGAGGGGAACACACCTTACCAACAAAGGTACCTGCACGTTGAATGTTTCTGTACCTCACCCTGAATTGTACCCCACAATTTTAAAATAAAAATTAAAAGAGAAAAAATATATAAATAAATTCTAATTCAAGGAAATAAATATGAAGTTAACATTTGCAAGACATAAATTATAGTGGCAAGGGATGGAGTCATTAGTTGTGTTAGTGGCTTCTAGATAAAGCTCCATCACCTTCTCATCCCAAAGTTATTTACTTATTGAGAAAACAGCTTTAATAGCTCATAAAAACTTTTGTTTTGAGAGTCTACTATATGCCAGGAATTTTACTCATCTACCATTCTCATGGAAAAGCATATTTTCCGTCATGTGAAACATAGTAACCAGTCCTGCTATCTGGCTGACTCATATCTGTGGTCTCAGCATCCCATATGGCTTATTTTTTCTTTATTTTTCATACATTAAGGAAACATTTTCACTAGTATTTTCCTTAATATAAATTGGGATGATTGTGTAGAATTCCACTTTTACTTTTAGCATGGTCTCAATTAGTAGTGTCTGAGTCACATGCAGTGAACAGAGTTTTCAAATTAACACATGGATCAATCTCAAAAGTAATCAGTAAGAACTGCCCATTTACATCACCCTTTTCTGATGCATTGTAACTAATCTCTCCTTTTCAAGAAGAGTGTTTATCATGCTTTCTGATAAAACATTTTAATGTGGTATTTCTTTTTTGTCTTAATTTTTGAAAGTTTATTTTCTTTTTTTAAATTTTTCTTTTAGTTTTAAAGATGTGTCAGGATTAGCTATACAAACGGTCATCATACAGCTAAACTTTGGACCTCCTTGGTCCCCTCTTTGCCTGGTTTGAGATCAGGTACGGCACCCTTATTGATGTTATGTTCTGCCCCTCCCCTGGCAGTGTCCTGCTACTGCCAATCCCTTTCTTATAGTATTATGATAAGTGTTCAGGGCCTGCTTATGAGTGAGAACACATGTGGTACACAGTTCTTTGTTTCTGTGATAGATCACTGAGTATTATAGACTCTAAATTCATCCAAGTTGCTGTGAAGTCCATATGTTTGTCCTTCTTTATGGCTTTGCAATATTCCATTAGGTATATGTACCCCATTTTTTTTTATCAAGTCCAATTTCAATGGAGAGCAAATGGTTGGTTCTATGTTTTTGCTATTGTGAATAATGCCACATAAACATGCATTTGCAGGTATTTTTCTTGTAGAATGATTTGAGTTTCTCTGGGTATATTTCCAGTAGAAGGATTGCTCAGTCATATGGAAGGTCAATGTCTAGTTCTTTTAGAAATTATCAATGTGACATTTCTATATAGTAAAATATTAATCAACAATAAAAAGAAATAAAGCACAGTTACATGCTATGACAGGGATAAATCTTCAAAATATTATGCAAACTAAAAGAAGTCAGCCACCAAAGACCACATATTGCATGATTAGAATTATATGAAATGTCCAGGATAGGCAGTCATAAATAAAGTGAAATAGATTGATGATTTCCTAGAACTGGTCTAGGGGAAAAGATGGAGAGTGACTTCCAATGAGTATGAATTTCTTTCTGAAGGACAAATGTATTACACAATTAGATTGTAGTGATGTTTGCAAGGGTCTGAATAAACAGCAAACCATTGAATTCTACGCTTTAAATGAACTACTTTCATGGTATGCAAATTATAGCACAATAAAGCTATCACAAAACTAATTCTTCTATATAAGTGGCTTAAACATAGCCAATTTCTTGTAGTGGTGTTGGTGATGGTAAAAATATTGGAGAGCTATTGATCTTGTGTCATTTGGTGAACTAATTAATTGTATCATGGCTGTATGGCTACCACTTAATTGATGATGGGGAGAAAATTGAAAATTATAGCCTAGGTGTGTAGGAAATAGGTATGAGAAATAGGCTGAATAGTTTTTTGTGGCATTTACAAAAAGTAATTTATTATTTACTGTATTATTTAATTCAACAACTACTTATTTTTCAGCAGCAATTTTTGTCTTAAAAGGAAATGCATATTTAGTGAAGATTTAAGGAGTATATCTTTAGTTTTCAAGGAAGATGATGATTAATGTATAAGTTGCTCATAATATTTGTTGACATTTACTACTACAACAGAGCATGTAGTGATGCTATTGATGACTACACAAACAGTAGATGATGCATATCAGTCAAAAAATTACTAGTACTTACTTCAGACATTAGCCATTATTTTTAAAAGACAATATCCCAAAATGATTATTTAACATGTGGAACTTCAGAAGGTATATTTACTTATTTCTTTTTAAAGTCTGACTTTTCATTTAGATCAAATGATTGCTCTTCTAAAGTAATTTGCTTTTTGCTGATTTTGAAAATTTTGTGCATGTACAAAATATAAAATAAAAGTTACTTAAACAGCTCCATTAGCAGATAAACTGGCAGTTAAATTATATCACTATTAATGAATTATTAAATAGAAAACAAATTAAATTCAGTAATAGACTGAGTTTTCACCAAAGTCAGTGAGTTTTCTCAAAGTTCATATTGTTAACCTCCTTGAATTATTATGAATGATGTTATATATTAGTTTGAAAGTTTAACATTGAGGATAAAATAATATTTTTTGCCATGATGGTATAAGTGCAAAGTTTGGTGAAATACAGCATGTGTGATGAAAACAATGATATTACTAAGTTAAGACCCTTTTTTGAGTAGAAATGTACCTGGAATTGACTGTGTCCTACATATTATTCATAATTAATATTCCACTGATAAAAATAGAATCTCTTGTCAGCATAAACTACGGTTTTTTGTGATAAAGCTAGTTTTCTTTTTTAATTTTTTGTTATTTATTTTTAAAAAATTAAATCCAATATAAACATGTTCTAAGTCATGGAAGCTATGTAGTTTCTCTCTGTGCCAGTCATCATTAATTAGATTTAGACATGTTTGACCACTTAAATAACTACTTTGAAACTCAACATAAGTCGAAGTATTTAACAATTGTGATGCCAATTAACTTTAGTTTGTGAAGCTTTATCGATTTACAATTCTTTAAAGCAAAGCTTGCAAAGAGGAAGACACTGAAACTGATCACTGCAAGAGTAAAGGAGGAACCTATTCAACAATAATAACCCAAATAATGAGAAATATTTAATTTTGAATTTTTGTTACAGGACTTCAGAATATTTTAGCTTCTGGAAAGTATTTTGGAAAAGCTCCCATTTTTAGTGGAATAAATGTATAGTATATAACAGAAAGTCATGAAATTGAGAATAAATTTTGCATGATCTGAATAATCATAAATTGCGACAACTTTTGTGATGATTGTTGTCTCACAAAAACATCTACTGAAGAAAGTATTCTGAAGGGAGCAAAATATTTGAACTAAATTGTACCCTTATCTTACACTATACACAAAAATCAACTCAAAATGAATAAAAATCCTAAATGTAATACCTAACCCAAAACCTTCTAGGAGAAAATATAGGAAAATTTCCTTGACGTTGACCCATGCAATGATATTTTTGGATCTTATACCAAAAACTCAGGCTACAAAAATAAAAATAAATAAATGGGGACACATCAAACTAAAGCGCTTCTGCACAGCAAAAAAAAAAAAATCAATAAGATAAAAAGGCATCCTATGGACAGGGAAAAAACTAATTGCAAACCACATGTGATAAGGGGGTAATATCCAAATGTTATGAAGAACTCTTACAACTTAGTAGAAGAAAATAGATTTTAAAAATGGGCAAATGATCTGAACAGACATTACTCTAAAAAAGACATAAAAATGGTCAATAGGCATATAAAAAGGTGCTCAGCATCATCAGTCATAAGAGAAATGCAAACTAAAACCACTATAAGATATTATTTCACACTTGTAAAGATATCTATTATATTTAAAAAACAAAAACCAAGAGATAATTGTTGGTGAGTGTAGAAAAAGGGTACCCTTGTACACTACTGGTGGGAATGTAGATTGGTGCAGCCATTATGAAAAACAGTGTAAAGATTCTTTAAAAATATTAAAAATAGAACTACCAGATGATCCAGCAATCCTTCCTCTGAGTGTATACCCAAAGAAGATGGAATCACCATTTCACAAAGATATCTGTATCCCCATGTTTATTGCAGAATTATTTATTGTAGTCAAGACATGGATTCTACCTAACTGTCTTTCAATAAATGAATGAATCTTGTAAAATGTTGTGTACACACACATGCGCGCGCGCGCACACACACACACAATGGAATTTTGTTGAGCCTTTATAAAAGAGATTCTATTTGCCATAACAGATGAAACCAGAGGTCATTTTGTTAAGTGAAATAAGCCAGACAAAGAAAGAAAAATATTTCATGATCTCACTTATAAACAAAAATGAAACAGTAGCTACCATTGATCATGGAGGGAATGATAAGAAATAAGTGGACATAGGTCAAAGGATACAAAATTGACAATAGGATGAACAAACAAATCTAAAGTTGTACAACATGAAGACTAAAGTTAATAAAATTGTTTTTATTAGGATTTATTAATAAGTAGATTTTAGCTGCCCTTTCCACACAAAGTAACTATGTGAGATGACAGCTATGTTAATCTGCTTCACATTTTACTATCATTATATCGAAGTATCTATTTGTATCTCATATATTATGTTGTAAACCTCAAATATATGCCACAACATTTATTTTAAAAAATAAAATATTTAGATACAATAGTTGCACATTTCAATATTAAAGGAATCGCCTTCTTTTTAAAATTGTTAATTTACACATAATAATTGTACATACGTATGGGGTAAGGTATAATATTTTGGTACACAGATACATTATGTAATAATGAAGTAATGATCATTAGCATTTCCATCATTTCAAACATGTACTAGTTATTTTTTATAAGAACCCCCAAATTCCTCTGTTTTGTTTTTTCTTGAAATACATAATACATTACTGTTAACTGAGAATATGCTGTATTTAGCAAAACATTGTCTGAGATTACCAGGTACTTCAAAGTACATGCACAGAGAGTATTTCCTCAGTTAAACTTGGTCTATTCTACAGATACCAGTCAACTGAAGATTTCAACAAGTTCAAAATTATTAACACAAAACACGACTTTGAAGAAGATTACAGACACTTTTATTTTAAAAATGGAAAACAATATAACTGTATTTCACAAATACATTCTCTACAAATATCAATGACACAGTAATATATGTAAAACTAAGAAGTTGTTTGAATTGTTATATATATCAAAAATAATCATTCTACTTGTTATTTTTCATTGTGCAAATAATAAATATAAAGATTATTTTGCTTTTATGAGTACAAATATATATTTATTCGATATTTTATTACATATAAATAAATTTAAATTTTATGTAAAAATATTTTATAAAACTTATAGGTCTAAAACTCATTTGTCAGCAAAAACTTATTTTAAACACATATAAAATTATACTTATTTTTATGCCCCAAATCTCAAAAATGTCCTGATTTGGCAAGTAAATTATGTGTACCTGCTAATTATAGACAAATAAGCATACAATCACATTAGTGTGACATTAGAGTAGGAGAGTTTATAGGATTCTTTAGCAAACCAGAAAAAAGGGGTCTCAGCCATTCTTTGGTATTGAGGGGATCATAGAAAGTTTGTTAGAGAAACTGAGTAGATTAAGACTGAAAGATTAGAAAGAGTTATCCAAGTGAAAAAACAGGAAGAATATTTCAGGATTGGTGAACAGCATAAAACTGGTTCAAAGGCAAAGTCAGGCCCTGCCATGAGATAAGCAAGGTCTTTGGAGTTGCATGGAATAATTTGGAATTAAATAAAAGGTAAGAAGAATGGAAAATATTATTATAATATTTTAAACAGGGTAGTGCCCTAAGAAAAAATTTTTGAGGGGCATTTAGAAGATTGCTACCTGAATACACAAGCTTCCTCTTTCTTTTATTCTCACTTGGATTTTCTAGTCTAGCCAGTTGTGCCCCTGATCCTGTGAATCTCTTTTCCAGTATAGCTTCCCTTGGCTCAGGAATCCCAAAATGCAACCCTCTAAAATTATGAATAAAAGGTTCTATTAATATTCATGTCTCCTCCTTATGCCAGGCTATAGATATGAATTAATTACTATGCCTGCACAGATGTGGCCTGATTACACAAGGCTGAACTAAGCTAAACAGTCAGAATGAT
Source organism: Carlito syrichta (assembly GCF_000164805.1). Lineage (NCBI taxonomy): Eukaryota > Metazoa > Chordata > Mammalia > Primates > Tarsiidae > Carlito > Carlito syrichta. The sequence goes on from NW_007075339.1 coordinate 14,391, forward strand.
GAGCCTGAGATTGGCAAGGTGGCAGAAGAATTTTGAGATACATTCAAGTGATTTTACAGGCTTTACGTTGTCAGTTCTGGAAAGAGAGCATTGCTCCCTAATAAAACCTAACAGAGTGTGAAGTACACTACAAACACTAAATATTTGGTTAATGAATAAAACCAAGACACTTGAATCTGTTTTAGGCATATCACTGTCAACATGTTAAAAAAAACACATTGTTTTATTTTTTTGTTGCTCTTATTATAATTGTATTGTTTTGTTTTGATGAATGGTAAAAAAATAATGCTTCCCTTAGTTGAATGCCCTAGGGGAAAGCCTCCATGAATATGTGTTCAGGATGCTATTACTTACTCATTATTTACAGTTATATGGAATATTGACTTAAAGCATGTCTTTTAGTGACAATGGAATAATTAGTCTTGAAGTCTTGGTACTGTTACTGATTCTCAGTCATTATGTTTGGTGTCACTTGGTTTCCAGTGAACCACCAACACTTTTTTCAACCTATAATCTGAAATCAATTTTGTCGCGTTCACTAAGCCACCTCATCACATTCACCAACTGAGGGATCTTGGATAAATTCATGTAGGTCAGATTATTCTTAAATAAAACACAAAATAGTAGACTGCTACAATTGACAAAAGACCATGTTCTGTGTAGTCAACCAGAAAACCTGAGTTAGGGAGGTATGCTGTACAAAGTAGAAAAATATATCAAAGAACAGAATTGTTCAACTTCTGTTGTTTTAAACCACCCATTTGTAGTATTCTGTTATGGTAGCCCTAGAATACAAATACATTGTAATAGAAGTTTATTTAGACATAAGGAATTAAGTACACATGCTGCATCATGGACAAACCTTGAAAACATTAAGTATGAGAAATCAGATTATTTCCAGAGGCTGGGGGGAAATAGTGACTGCCTGCTAATGAGCACATAATTTTTTTTTAAGATGATGGAAATGTTCTAAAATTGATTGTGGTGATGGTTGCACAATTCTGTGATTATACTAAAAATCAGTGAGCTGTACACTTCAAAAGGGTAAATTTTATGGTATGTGAGCTATTTCTCAATGAATCTATTTTTTAAAACCGGAATTGTTTAACATAGTTATGATTGCACTAATGGACACAAGCTATCAATGAAGTTAGCTTCATGAAATTTTGTAAGTACGAATTTGAAGTATTAGGTTCTTCACTTATACATTTCCCCAAATCAAAGAGACTCTGCATCTGGAGTAAGATCACTCAACTGCAAGCATCAAAAGAGTGTTCACACAAATCACTCTACCAAAAAGACACCTTTACTGGTATGTTTACTGCAGCACTATTCGAAAAAGTAAAAACATGGAACCAAGCCAGATGTCCATCAGAGGCGGACTGGATTAAGAAAATGTGGTACATGTACATTATGGACTGCATGCAGCCATAGAGAAGAACAAAATCATGTCCTTTGCAGCAATATGGATGCAGCTGGAGACCATCATTCTTAGTGAATTATCACAGAAACAGAAACCCAAATACCGCATGTTTTCACTTATAAGTGGATGCTAAACATTGGGCACAAGGGCACAAGGATGGGAACAACAGACACTGGGCACTACTAAAAGAGGGAGGGAGGGAAAGGGAATAAGGGATACAAAGCCGCCCAATGGGTACCATAGCCACTACTTGGGGATGGGGGGAGGGATAGTCAGAAACTAAATCCTTGCCTTTGTGCAACATGCTTATGTAAAAAAATCTTCACATGCATGTACTCCATGATTCCAAAGTAAAAAAAAAAAATCCAAATTCATAATTTATTAATGCATAAATTTAAAATGATGTTTGGGGAAATACATTATGAAAGGAAATAAAGCTGCTTTCTGACCAAAAAAAAAAGAGTGTTCACAGCCTCATTTGGAGTAATAGTTATTAGCAGGTATGAGGTAGAACCCAAATAAATTTGTATGTGTTCCTTGTGAGACTTCCCAACCTTTCCTTCTGCAACATTAACAATATTATTTCCATAATCTGATTTGGATTCATCTGTACTTAGTCCCTTCTGTGGGTTAAGTGAAATGTAGTTCTTCCCGGAGAACACTGTTTCCCATGTAGCCCTTTCAAGAGGTGGTTGTTTTTCTTTCCACATACCTCAACATGGAAACATAGGTTTACTTTTTATTTATTTATTTTCTTTCAAGACCTACTGTAAGTAGCGGAATTATTTATTTAGCAGTACTTTTTTTTGCCTTGCTTATGGAGATAGTTTTACTAAATTAGATATTTTTTTCATTGTGGATCAGTACACAATTATACCATTCTCTCAAAGAGTATATTATAAACCAAATGTGTTCTATGTAAATCTAACTTCTCTTTTCCTCAAAGTGACTTAAGAACCATATTCCATATAAAATTCTTAATGCATAGGCTAATGACTGATCTTCTTTCTCATATAGCAAGGAAAGATCATCATAGATGAATGACATTCTGGTAATTAATGGTGAAATATTAATAGATATTCTGGCACTGAGAAAGAAGACGTGGTCATGTTAGCTAGATGTAGCAATCATTTAGACAAAAGACAAAATGATAGGACTTTATTACAGTAAGGATGCTTGCTTTCCTCTAGCCTACACTTTCAGTTCTTTTACTAAAGACCTATTGGTTTCTCAAACCTAAACCTGGCCATATGGACCTCAAAGAGAAGCACAGATAACATATATTATTTGGAGGCAAAGACTGGGCGATTACAGCGATAACAGGGAATCGGTACCCTTTTTTTCCCTTATCTTTTGTTCTCTGTGTACCATGCCCTCAAGTAGTCCAGGAGTTAATAAGTTTAGTTTTTCCATGTCCATATACATGAGTTAGATTACTTAAAAATAACCTAAAGCAATGCTCTACAGGTACAATTACTAACAATCTCCTATGAAGAACTCTTCATTAGTCCTTCCAAATCCTTACACCTTGCTGATCTTCGTCCTCTTCTATATTTTCTATGATGATTATTGGCACCAAAATTTTATTGGGTTATCAAATCCAGAAACTTGGGGAAAATAATTAAGCCTGCCCTCTCCCTTACCCATCCACTCTTACAATATGTCACACATTCCCTACCTTTGAATAATTACCATATTATTTTCTACATTTGTTTCCAGAAACTTCTCTTGTCTACTACGACTTTCTTAGCTTCATTCAAGGTCTAACTCATTTTCTTTCCAGAGCTATTGTAATATTTTTCTAATTCGTCTCTCAGCTTAGTCTTGTTTTTTTAACCAATCCATTCAATTGTTGTCAAAGTGATCCTAAGTTACACTTATCAGTCACTACGTTACTCCTTTTTAAAATCTTTCAGTAAATTTCATGTCAAAAATAAAAATATCTTGGAATAATACATAAATCTGAGCTTACCTGAAGCAAATTAAAAAGTCAAGTAAAACAGCTCAGTTATAAATAATTACTTTTCCCACTTAAATAATAATCAGTCGTTATCTCCTCTTCCAGCCTCATATTCTATTGTTTTTTCCTTCTTAAAACTTGCTTTCTTTTCACATCAGTCTACATTAGAATCTTGATGCACAGGAGATTTTATGTTTTCTATATTTTAGATGTGTCATTTCTACTCCATGGAATGCCCTTTCTTTCCATAGCCCTGGGTGAAACTCAAATCAGTTAAGTCCCAGATAAATTGTCAACTCCACCATAAAGTCTTTTCTAATCCCTCTAAGCAGAGTTTATCACTGTCTTTTTGATCTACAAGAATATTGGATTTTATTATAGTACTTCATATTTTATCATCATTATATATTTTATGGTTATAGCCACTACAGAAAGCGAATTTGATCTCTTTATTATTATGTCCTCAAAACCTAACATGGAGCCTGACATATATGTGCTTTGTAAATGTTTGTCAAATAAGTGAATGATTGAATGAATCAATACATGAATGAATGAAATCACATAGAATGGCAATAAATATTATGTGGCTCAAGCAGCTGATACTAGGGATTCAGGTTTGGTATTTGAAGACCAAGGTATAAATTTCTGTTTCTTCAAAAAAATAAGAGCAAAGTGATATAATAATTCCAGGGACCTAAGATATGAGGCAGAGAGTTCAGTGAGTAACTCAGGGACAATGAGATGTAAGGAACACATGGTTCCAGATAAGAAAGTAAGCACTTGATTGCTTAAACAGAGCTAACTAGGGACAAACCATGGCTAAAATGGACTAATACAAAAGAACTAACTTAGTTAATTCCTTTGTAGTTACACCATGACCAAAATGAATAGCTTTTTTTAGAGAAGGGACCAGCTTTATTAATTATCAGTGTGTGGCTAGAGCACAGGTCAATAAAAATCAATGTGTAATTTTTTTCAGACTACAAAAAACTATCCCTTAATTGTTAGCAGCCAGTGGGAAGCATACTCTTGAGAGAGCAGACAACTGTGCCCATTATTCATCTTTTGGTTGATTATAATACATGGATTTTGGTTGCTATGGGTGCATAGTACACACAGATTTGGGTGTATAGCTACCCATGTATGTTTGGACATATAATATATATATATATAATATATATATATATACATAATTTTATCCAATAAAGAGGATGATTACAAGAATTTTAGTCATGCTGCATTAATATGTATTTACTTTATAGATCTGATTTTTAAATTTGAAAATTTAAATGTAAGCTCTATATCTCAGAATCATGCTGAGATCATAGTGTTTAAGCTTGATTAAAAGAGGAAAATACATTCCTTCTTTGATTTAATCTATTACTTTATATGAAAAATCTTTTTTATTTAAATAGTTAAGTACTGAACTATACTCTGATAACTTTAAATTAATTTTCAAATTACATTTTATAAAAATAACTCAGAAAGTTTTAGTACACAGTGTGGCTGCCTTTAACACCCAACATCTTCTTGATCTAATCATATGATTATTTTCCCATTTTTTACTTTATTTTTTAGATGTAATACTTGGTGTGAGTGATATGAAACACTATAAAATAAATGTCTACAAACCCAGCACACACTAGAACTACAATACCATCAAGCCTTTTTTCATAAATACGCTTTTAAAATCTGAGATCATAAAGTTTTTATATTTGCATAGTATTATTGCATTTTTTTCTATACTTTAACGGCAGATGTGGCCATGTCACTTGTTTTGGCCAGTAAAATATGAATAGAAGTAAAGTAAGGACCAATGTATAATTCTTCACGTTTCCTTCCTCCTGACATGGCAATTATGGAAGCATCTGTTTGTTGAGATGGACCCTCTGTCAGTCTAGGTCCATGAGTTAGTACCACAAGCAGATACCCCTTTTTGACCACTTAGTACATTTAGCGAGAATGAGACATGCATTTTTGTTTAAGTCATGAAATGCAGGAATTATTTTGTTATCGTAACTTAACTCAGTTTATCCTAACTAATTCATAATAGGTAGACATAATTGAGATTCTTAATTGACATTATGTTGGAAACAATCTCACTCATGTTGTGAAATGCTCTGCCAAAGTATCATTTCAATAATTATGTATTGGTGTGCTATTATTTTAAAAATTTATAATTGTGAGATACTTAGATGTTTTACTTTTTAATATTTTATGTTACTTTGCAACAGTCCTCCTTGAACTTAAATCTATACATCTCATTTCTTTAAGATAAGAAACCAAGTCGGGTTCGGTGGCTCAGCCTGTAATCCCGCGCCTTGGGAGGCTGAGGTGAGTGGATTGCCTTAGCCGGCGGGCTCGAGACCCGCCTGAGCAACTTGGTGAGACCTCATTTGTACAATAAATTTTAAAAAATTAGCTGGGCGTGGTAGTGCGCGTCTGTAATTTCAGCTACTTGGAAAGCTGAGGCGGAAGGATCACCGGAGCCCCAGCAGGTCGAGGATGCAGTGGCCGGGAGCAGCCACTGCACTCCTGTCTGGGCGACAGAGTGGGACTCCAACTCAAAAAAAAAAAAAAAAAGAAAACAAAAGTAGAATAGGCCAAAGGTAAGAGCTCTTTTCGGGCTTGTGAGGCAGTATGCTAATTTATTTTCAGAAAAAGTTTGATAAATTCATAATTTCAATAGATGTACATGAGCATGCCCATTTCAACTATTTTCCACTAACACTGATAATCGAAAAAATAGTCTTTGACAATTTAAGAAATTAAAATGATATCTTGTTTTTGTAATGTGTAAGTGTAAATTACTTGTGATGGCAAATATGTCCATAAACTTGATGGTTTATATTTATAATTTTATAAATTTGATAATTCAAGCACTTAATCTTATGGCTTTATAAGACTTTTTTGTATTAAGTATATTGAATATTTTCTGCCATGAATTTGAAAAAAAATTAACACCAGTATTTGCTTTTAATTTGAGTTATAGTGTTATTTTTAACAAACAAAACTTTAATTTTTATGTGACTAAATCCATACAATCTTGAATTTTGTGATTTCTATTTTTTTCTCTTGTTGATGCTTAGAAATATTCTCTCATTTTGAGATTCAAAATTTTCTTCTATATGTTTTCATGGTCTTGAGGTTTCATTTTTACATTTAACTCTTGAATATGTCAAAAATATATTTAGTTTTGAAGAGTAAAATAAAAGTCTTTTACTTCTGAATAGTTAAGTAACTTTTACCTTTACAAAGGCTATGTGTATATTTGTGTATTAGATTTTATAATGTTATGTATTATGTATTTATAATACTTAAGATTATATAATTCTTGGTCATATGTAAATATATGTGTGTATATACAGTTGATCCTGGAACAAAACAGATTTGAACTGCATGGATCCACCTATGCCTGGACTTTTAAAAATTAATATATTGAAAAGTGTTTTGGAGATTTGCAACAATTTGAAAAAACTCACAGATGAAATGCCTAGATCCAAATATCTTTAAAAATATAAGAAAGAATTTGGAATTTTATGAATGCATAAAATATATAGATGTTAGTCTATTTTATCATTTACTACCATAAAATATACACAAATCTATTATAAAAGTTGTATCATTAAAGTCAAGATAAGTGTAATCAAAGGTAAAGATGCAGTATTAAATTATAACTGCATAAAATTAACTATAATACATACTATATTACCATAATAATTTTATAGTCAACTCTTGTTGTTACTATGGTGAGCTCAAGCATTACACGTCTCACCTGAAATGCTGTATGACACCAAGCATCTCCTGGTGAGCAGATTGTCTCTCAGTAAATTGCATATTGCAGTAAAAAGTGATTTCTCATGGTTCTTATAAATTTTTCATTGTATTTAGTGTAATTATGCAAACCTTGAATAATACCATGAGACAATACAAAGTGCCACTGGAGCTTCCAAGAATCAGAAAATGACATGACATTACAAGAAGCTGAATTGCTTGATATGATATGTAGATTGAGGTCTGCAGCTGTAGGTGCCCAACATTTCAGTCAGAAGCTTCATCTTGTATACAGATGACATAAATTTATAGGATGTATAAATACAGTGCAGTACTACAAATGTATTTTCTCTTATGATTTTTAAATAACATTTTATTTTCTCTAACCTACTTTTTGTAGAATACAGTAGGTGATACATATATAAGCTATGTTAATTGACAGTTTATGTTATTGATAAGGCTTCTGGTAAACAGTAGTCTATTAGTAGTCAAGTTTTGGGGAAACCAACAGTTATATGACAATTTATGACTGTGTGAGAGATTTGTACCCTAACCCTTGCATTATTTTTCAATTGTACATATATGCATACATACATAGATATATCTTATATGATATATAATATAGCTATACAAATTTCTTGCTTAATTATTATTTATCCTTTAAGCATCCTTCAAGCTATCTCTCTATGTGTTTCATGATTTATTGCAATAGATGAGACTTCCAGAATGTGTTAAATGCTAGTAATGTTGATGATTTGATGACAGTGAGCTTTGAGGGGATTGCCTCAGTGAGAGAGAGGCAGTATTCCCCAGTTAGGCCCAACATACTATCGCAGCTGACTTCTTGGGGAGTTGAAAGTTTCTACTCAAGAAGTGTGATACTCAACCCAACTCAATGCTGGTAAGCTTAGGGAAGATTATCTCAGTGATAGACAGTGACTCAGTGTTTTTATACATAGAGAGAAATAGCATTCTCCAGTTAGGTTCAGCACATTGCCATAACTGACTAACTATTTGGGGAGTTGGAAGTCTCTTTCTAAGAAGTACAATCTTTCTTCCATACCCAGGACCAGGCTCTTAACTCTGCTGGAGGAAGGAATTCAAGGATGAATCACAGAAAGTAAAGGAAGGAACTTTATTTTGAACTGAAAGTACACACTCAAGAGAGGGGTGTGTGGGTGCTCTCCAAGAGGGAGGTGCACTTGAGGATATGTAGCACTTGCTTTTACCTAGTTTTGTTGTGACAGTTTCATATCAGTTATAAGTCACAGGAAGTTTGTTTCAGTATCATACTAGTTACAAATCACAGTAAGTTTTTAACCTCTTAACCTCTGGATCAATAATTACCCATCCCCCCACCCCTTGCCTAGGCTAGCTATTTTTCCCCTCAGATATTTCCGGCACTTTATTCATAAAAAATGTTGGGAGACAAAGGTCTGTCTTCTGTCATTGTTTCATGCTGAATTATGAGTGTTGTCTCTGCCTACTTTGGGCAAAGATACCTCTGGCTATCTGATCTAAGGGCTCCAGAGGAATGAGGATCTTGGGAGACAGATCTGAGTCCAAGAGAGGTTGAAATCTTTGTATAATCATCCTCTGAGCATAAAGTTATTATTGCCTAGAAGGCACAAAAATTTCAAGTAAGGTCCAAAATGCATGGACCAAAGATTAAAAGCTGTAGAATGACTACTGTTGAGCCTAGAAATGATCAAACCAGGTGACATTTGGAAGGGTATTTTTGATAGCTGACAAATGGTTATATCTATGTAGCCAGGTAGTTTGGTCATATATTTTTCAATGTTAGTTTCAATTTGTCCAGAGTTGTTCACGTAAGTAAGTGTAGCAAGTTTTCCCAATAACAGTGTAAAAACTGCCTTGCTCTACCAATAAGTAATTTAAGGCCAGTCTATTATCAAAGACTACATTTGCGGTAGAATGTAGGGATCTTCCAATGTTATTTAATGCTTGGCCCGTGTTAAGGGCTAGAGGATCAATGGTGTGGGTTAGGTTTCTTAAGGCTGACTCATGGCATATAAAACCACTCCAAAGAGTCACCAATTCTATAGCTACACCCACTCCTGCTAGGACAAGTACAATTCCTCCTTTGTTTGGTTGATGAGTAATGTTATAGATGATAGCATCTATTCCTTTTGGTCCCATGATCCCTATTGTGAACTATCCTTGGACTTGTTCTCTCTGTTGTCAATACAGGAATATGCATTGGTTTTAAGGAGGCATTTGTAAAGATGAAGAAGGACTTCCTTTATAAGGTAACTTGTTGTCTCCTTTATAAGGTAGCCTGTTGTCTTTAGTGCGTATAAAACATATAATTTGGTAGTGAGGGGGGGAGGCATATAGGCATAATGGGGCTGGATGTTGTTAAACTATGTAGTTAACTGATTACTCCAAGGCAAGGGAGCTGTGGCATTTGGGAGTAAGTGGCCCTTCAATGAAACCAGGATGTCTGGGTTCTGTAGAGGCCTTACTTTTGGGGGCCTCAAATAAGACTCTCAGTGATATGGGCTGTGGGTCTGTCCTAACTTTACAGTTGTTTTTGAGCCTGGTCCCCTTAGTTTGTCTAAACCTGGGTTTCCAATTAGACATCAATGGATTGGGTTAGACTGAAACTTGTGAGAGTTGTCACAAGTTAAGGGGAAGATTGTAGAAGGTGGGAGATTCTCCATAAATAGACTGTGAGGGGTATTTTTCTTTTGGGCTCCCTGTGTTGAAGGGTAACTTATGAGGCAGATCTGCAGGCATATATTGAAAGGAGAAGAAATTTTGATGTGGATGTTGATGACATATCCAACAGTCATGAAGATTATTATTATTTATTTATTTATTTTAGTTGGAGTCTCACTCTGTCGCCCAGACTGGAGTGCAGTGGCCACTCCCGGCCACCGCAGCCTCGCTTGCTGGGCTCCGGTGATCCTTCCACCTCAGCCTTCTGAGTAGCTGGAATTGCAGGCATGTGCTACCACGCCCGGCTGATTTTTTTGATTTATTGTAGAGATGAGGTCTCGCTGCCCAGGCGGGTCTTGAACCCGCGGGCTCAGGCAATCCACTCGCCTCAGCCTCCCAAAGGAGTGGGATTACAGGCTGAGCCACCGAGCCCGGCTGAAGATTATTTCTTGCTGCTATAATTCTAAAAATATTTATTATAAAGTTTTGTTCCACTTCACTCAAAGAAAAAGTTATTGTATTCAGTAACATTAAGAAAAGTAACATTTTTGTAAATTGCTTATAGTAACCTATGAAAATTATTACTGTATAAGTAATGATGAGAATAAGAACAATAAAAATAGCTCCTAAGTCCCAGAATAGAGGCTACCTAATGTTGGGATTATTTGAACCTTTGTAGTGTTAGCTTCTTGATTTCTTCTTCAACAGATACGTTAGGTCCTCCACAAACTCACTAGTGTATTTCTGGTCCCGAGTTGTTGGCACAGGGTCCCATGGAGACTCAAAACGAACAGGTTTCACCCTAGAAAGATGTACCTGGCTGGCAATTCCCTGTAGTTTAACTGCAGTGGAGGTAATTAATAATACTTGATAAAGATCTTTCCATTTTGGTTGGAGCTGATCAGCTGGAAACCCCTCCTTCCAAGTTTATAATTTATAAGACCAGGTTTCTAGGGATTATTTTTGTTGGCAATCTTCCCAGAGTAAGTGATAAAAAAACCTTATTTCCTTATTTTATTAAAGCTTTTTGTGCCTGTCCTAGATTTATTATATGTTTAACCAGTTCCTGTATCTCTGGATCAAAAAGAATGTCTGAATGTCTGAGGTGAGAAAAAGCCTTCCATATAGTATTTCAAAAGGACTGAGTTGCAGGGTAACTTTAGGGGCCTTCCTAATTCTGAAGAGGGTTATAGGCAATAATTTTAACTAAAGTTCTGAAGCTTTTTGGCATAACTTGGCTACGATATTCTTAAGATGGTGGGAGGTTTTTTCTCCCTTACCTCATGACTGAGGCAATGTTATGAAATTCCCAATGCAGTGAACACTACCTGTTGTGTCACTTTTGACACAGTAAGTATGGCCCTGTTCTCCAGGCTAAGCTTTCTCAGCTCCTGGGCTAAGGCATTTCCAAATATGTGGGAGCTGTCCCTGAAACACTGGGATAGCATAGTACAAGTGTGCTGTTGGGTTATATGAGTTGCAGGGTCAGGCCATTCACAAATAAATAAATATTATGAATCAGGATATAAGGGAATACATAAAAAGGCATCTTGAGCTGGGCTTGGTGGCTCAGCCTATAATCCCGCACCTTTAGGAGGCTGAGGTGAGTGGATTGCCTGAGCCCGCGGGTTCGAGACCCGCCTGGGCAGCGAGACCTCATCTCTACAATAAATCAAAAAAATCAGCCGGGCGTGGTAGCACATGCCTGCAATTCCAGCTACTCAGAAGGCTGAGGTGGAAGGATCGCCGGAGCCCAGCAAGCGAGGCTGCGGTGGCCGGGAGCGGCCACTGCACTCCAGTCTGAGCGACAGAGTGAGACTCTAACTCAAAAAAAAAAAAAAAAAAAAAAAAAGAAATAATCTTCATGACTGTTGGATATGTCATCAACATCCACATCAAAATTTGAGACTCCAACTCAAAAAAAAAAAGGCATCTTGGAGGTCCAATGCAGTGAAACATTTAGTTTTTCTTGGTATTTGGATTAATATCATATAAGAATTGAGAACTATCAAGTGAATGGGTACTACTGCCTCATTGACAGCCCTAAGATTTTGAACCAGACAGTATTCTTCACTAGGTTTTAGTACAGGGAAAATAGGAGTATTGCAGAGAGATGGAAATGGAGTTAAGAGTCCATACTGTAAAACAATTTCTATAAGATGTTGAAGTCCCAGTCTTGCGTCTGGTTTAAGAGGATATTGTTCCTATTTGGAAATTTATATTTGTGTTTTAAGGAAATGACCACAGATTGGGCATGTAGTGCCTTCACTGGGACTTCTTGATCCTCTACTTGGGAATCAACCTGAGATAAGGTTTCAGGGGTTATTGAATTTTCTGGTGTAACCTCAGACAAAATGAGCATTGGCAACAAGGAGCGGGATCCTGGATCTATTAGGTACAGCATAGCTCCAAGGGCAGTCAATAAATCTCATTCCATCAAAGGGGTGGGATATTCTGGCATTATTATAAACTCACAGGTTATTAAGTGGTTCCCCATTCTCTGCAGCTAAGAGGTAGAGTAAAGCATTTTAATTTTGGAAAGCTATCAACATCATGACCTAGTGCCTTTTTGAGGACAGGTGTCCAGAGTGACTATTAAGAACTGAGTAAGTAGTCCCTGTATCAATTGAGAAATCAATATCCTTACCTGCTACATCAAGGATCACCTGTGGCCCCTCACTTTTAATGAGTTATAATGTGTTTTCATCTTTTTCTTCAGTAATTTCTCTAATTTTACTATAATTTACAGGTCTGCTGGTACATTTTTTTCATTTCCACTAAAAAACAGGTCACCATATGATCCCCGTGTCTCATATTAGCTTGTCCTAGTTGATAGTTCCATGGAGGATCTGGGTTAGGTACTGATGTTGCCCTTACAGGATACTGACTGGGCTATCTAGCTGCTAGGGCATCAGTGTAGGCTTGTGCCTTGATTCAAATGCAATGTTTTCCTTCAGGCGTACAGCAAATAGATAGAATCATATGAATATCACCCCAAGTTAGTTCCAATGAAAGTGAGAGAGGCTGAAACTCTCCTATGAGTTTAGTGGGGTCTTCTGAAAAATGGCTCAACTTGTGTCTAAACTGAGCTAAATCCGACATGGAGACTTACATGTGGTGTTAGACTATTTACTAACACAAATAGTTCTGGCATCTCTGTTGGTCACTTCTCTCAGTAGACATAGCTTAGAAAGCCCTGGAAGATATGAAGCTCCACTTTGAGTCACTCATACTGGGCTTCATTCTTCTGGGAGAGGAGAGTAAATTGGTTGGTAAGGGGGTTGGTGGACTTGTTGGAAAAGTCCTAAAAACTTTGGGATGGAAATAGGTGGTGGCATTTTCTGCTTTTCTGGAGCCATAGGCAGAGGGCTATTACCAGTGGTTGGAAGTGCCGAGGGATGGCATGTAAAAGAGGATCATCTAAAATGTCCATTTCTCTGTGTGGTTTATCTACAGGAGAATGTGTACAGCACAGGTAACAGATTTCCCAGAGATAAGGGTTCTCATGTAAAGACATGAATGCCTAAACATAAGGGATTTCTGTTCATTTTCCCTGATAGTTGTAGAAAAGATCTAATTGTAAGATAGTATTATAATTGAGGATCCCATTATCTGACAAAATCTCCTCTGATTCTAATTTATATTGAGACTAGACAGTATTGCAAAAGTAAATATGTTTCTTTTTCTTAAAGCTACGTAATTGAAAAAGCTATCCCAATCCTTAAGAATGCAATCCAAAGGGGAGTCAGTGGGGATTGAAGGAATGTTTCTCATGGTGATTGTTATAATTATGTTTATCTAAAGAAGGGAAAAGAAAAAAAAAGAACAAGAAGTAACCTCAGTAAGGAGTACATGGGGTCTTCCACAGCTTCCTGGAGCTAGGAAACCAAGCAACCCCATCCCTTAGACGGGCACTGTGGCATCCAGGTATCCCTGGAACCCTGTGATTTTTTTAAACAAGCCAGGAAGACAGGCATCTCTGTCCTTTGACTGGCCATGTGCCCAGGCATCTTTGGGGTCCTAGTGTTGCCTAGTTGTCTGCAGCCCAGGGCTTTGGGTAAGAGGATTTTATTAGGTTGGAGGATACAAATCATGGGCCTTTTTCTAAACCTGGTCACCTTGTGGTAATTTCTGGATCATTTTTCTAATAAAACTTGTAAAATTTGCCAGGACACAGATGCCTTGAAGGGATACCCACAGAGACATTGATGAATTACTTTGAGAATATAAACAGGCCCTTTCAGAGGGAACCAAAGAAGTCTATTAGCTGTGTCAACATAAAGCCATGTCCATCTCTATTCAAAAGCAAGAGTCAGGGACCTGATGGTCTGGGTCTCCATATACATAACAGATTCCATTCCAGTGTCTTGCCTCTTCACAATTAAGGACAAGTAAGAGCACAGAGCAAGGAAAGAACTGACAAAAATGTGTTGTAAAAGGAAAATGAAATAGCTACTTCCTGAAGTAGAATGAAAGAGGAGAGAGAAAGAGGTCACCTGTGGTGAAAGAAAAGCCTGATGTCCAAGAGTACAACCACTACATGGATTGGATATTTTCCAGCCATTTCCACAAGTTCCCTGTCAGAAGAAATCTGGAAATCTCTTTATTTACTCAGTGTAGGAATGAGCCATGCCACCTCTGTAAATCACACATCAGGGTGAGCTGGGAGTTGGGCTGGAGGAAACTGAGAATTCCAGACTAGAGAGAATTTGTTGTAAATATTCTTGGGCAGTCATAAAAATGAAAGGAAGAAAGTTAGATGGAAGATTAGAGGTAACTAACCTGTCCAATAGTGGGGGTCTTCATGACCAGTCTCTGGGCTGGCTCTCCACAAGGATGATGGCAGGGGGCTTGAGGATGATAAACTCAGCAAACACAACTTTTTTCCAGGTAGACCCAGTACACTGCCACAGCTGACTCCTTGGGGATTGGAAGTCTCTACCTGAGAGCTATGATCCTCTACCCATACCAATTTCAATGGGCTTGGGAAAGACCACCTCAGTGAGAGAGAAACAGCATTCTCCAGTTAGGCCTAACATGCTGCAGCTGACTCCTTGGGGAGTTGGACATCTCTTCTTTTGTTTTTTAATGTTTCGATTTTTTATTTTAAAATTGTGGCATACAATTCAGGGTTAAGTAACAAATATTCATTATGCAAGTACCCTCGTTGATGAGGTGTGTCCCCCTACCCCAGGCAGATTCCCACTACTGCCAATTCCACCTCCCCATTCCCCCACACCCCCGGTTTCCCACTACTGTCAATCCTTTTCTTGTAGTATTAAGATAGTTGTTCAAGGTCCACTTATGAGTGAGAACATGTGATACTCAGTTCTTTGTTTCTGTGAAAGATCACTCAGTATTATAGACTCTAAGTCCATCCAGGTTGCTGTGAAGTTCATGACTTTGTTCTTCTTTATGGCTGTGTAATATTCCATTGTGTATATGTACCACATTTTAATTATCCAGTCCTCATTTGTTGGTCAGCAAGAGGTGATTCCATGTTCTTGCTATTGTGAACAATGCTGTGATAAACATACATGTGCAGGTATCTTTTTTATAGACTGATTTGAGTTCTTCTGGATATATTCCCAGTAGGGGGATTGCAGGGTCAAAGGGAAGGTCGATATTTAGAACTTTTAGGAATCACCATACTGCTTTCCACAGAGGTTGTACAAGTTTACACTCCCACCAAGAGTGTAAAAGTGTTCCCTTTTCACCACATCTTCTCCAGTATCTGTTATTTTTTTCAATTATTGATGATGGCCATTCTAACTGGAGTTAGGTGTTATCTCAGTGTTGTTTTAATTTGCATTTCTTTGATGGCTAGTGAGGCGGAACATTTTATCATGTATCTGTTGGTTGTTTCTACTCTTCTTTTGAGAACTGTTTACTCATATCTATTGTCCACTTTGTAATGGGGCTGTTTGTTTTTTTCTTTTCAGCACACTTGAGTTCCTTGTAGATCCTAGATGTTAGGCCTCTGTCAGACAAATGGTTGGCAAATATTTTTTCCCAGTCTGTGGGCTGTCACTCTGCTCTCTTGATGGTTTCTTTGACTTTGCAGAAGTTTGTCAGTTTGATGAGGTCCCACTTGTCTATCTTACCTCTTATGGCATGGGCACTTGAAGTGTTGATCAGGAATTGGTTGCCATTCCAATTTCCATAAGCATGTCTCCTGCATTTTCTAAGATTCTAATAGTTTGAGGTTTTACGTTTAGGTCCCTGATCCATTTAGAGTTGATTTTTGTGTATAGAGATAAGTAGGGGTCCTGTTTCAATCTTCTGCATGTTGTCAATCAGTTTTCCCAGCACCATTTACTGAATAAGTTCTGCTCTCCCCAGTAGTTGGTGGTGGAGGCTTTGTTGAAGATGAGTTGGTTGAGAAATTGAAGTTTTGCTTCTGGAATCTCAATTCGATTCCATTGGTCTGTATGCCTGTTCTTGTACCAATACCAGGCTGTTTTGATTATTGTAGTTTTATAATAAACTTTAAAGTCTGAAAGTGTGATACCTCCTGCTTTATTGTTGTTGTTGTTGTTGTTGTTGTTGTTTTTGCCGAGTATTGTTTTGGCTATTCGTGGTCATTTATGTTTCCATATGAATTTATGTATTGTTGTTTCTAGAGCTGAGAAGAATGTTGCTGGTAATTTGATGGGTATTGCATTAAATCTATAGATTGCCTTAGGTAGAATGGACATATTAACAATGTTGATTCTTCTAATCCATGAGCATGGAATATTTTTCCACTTGTTTGTGTCATCTTTGATTTCTTTGAGTAGTATTTTGTAGTTTTCATTGTAAGGGGCTTTCACATTGCTGGTTAGGAAGATGCCAAGGTATTTCATTTTTTGTGTATGAATGGGATTGTGCTGTTTGTTTATTATTGGTGTATAGAAATGCAATTGTCTTTTGCACATTTATTTTATACCCTGAGACTTTGCCAAAGTCCTTTATCAGTACAAGGAGGTTTTTGACAGATTCTCTTGGGTTTTTGAGGTATAGAATCATATCGTCTGCAAAGAGGGATACTTGATTTTCTCTTTTCCTATCTGGATACCCCGGATCACATTCTCTTCTCTGATTGTTCTAGTTTGAACTTCCAAAACTATGTTGAACAGGAGAGGTGAGAGTGGGCATCTTTGTCTTGTTCCAGTTTTCAGGGGAAATGGTTCCAATTTCTTTCTGTTTAGCAGGATGCTGGCTGTAGGTTTCTCATAGATGGCTCTTACAATTTTGAGGAATGCTCCATCTATTCCTAGATGTTCGAGGGTTTTTTATCAAGAAGGGGTGCTGGATTTTATCAAAAGCTTTTTCTGCATCTCATGATATAATCGTGTGATTTTTGTTTTGACATCTGTTGATGCATTTAATTACGTATATGGTATTACGAATGTTGAACAAGCCTTGCAGCCCAGAGTTGACGCCTACTTGGCAGTGGTGGATGATTTTTGAGAGGTATTGTTGAATCCGATTTGCTGGGCTCTTGTTGAGAATTTTAGCATCTATGTGCATCAGAGAAATTGGCCTGTAGTTCTCTTTCTTTGCTGGATCTTTACCTGGCTTGGGTATCAATGTGATGTTAGCTTCATCAAATGATTTGGGGAGAGTTCCATCTTTCTCAATCACTTGGAACACTTTCAGTAGGATTGGTATCAGTTCCTCCCTGTATGTTTTGTAGAATTCTGCTGGAATGCCATTGGGTTCAGGACTTTTTTTTTTGCAGGTAGTTTTCTTATGACATAGTCAATTTCCTGGATTGTTATTGGTCTATTTAGGTTCTCAATTTCTTCTTGTCTCAACCTGGGGGGGGGTTGTGTGTTGTCAGAAAGTTCTCCATTTCCTTTAGGTTTTCAAGTTTGTGTACATAGTAGTCTCTGATAATCTTTTGTATTTCTTCAGGGTATGTTGTGACTTCATCTTTTGAGTTTCTGATTGTGTTCATTTGGGCTTTTTCTCTCTTTTTCTTGGTCAGTCTAGTTAGGGGACCATCAATCTTGTTTACCCTTTCAAAGAACCAGTTTTTTGTTTCATTTTTGTATATATAAATAATCTTTTTGTCTTCTATATCCTGGATTTGGGCTTTTATTTTGGTGATCTGGATTCTTCTGCTGAAGCTAGGATTTTCGTGGTCTTGCTTTACCAGCTTCCTTAGATGATTTGTTAGGCTGTTAACTTGTGACATTTTCATTTTCTTCTAGTATTTGTAGTGATACAAATTCCCGTCTTACTAATGCTTTCATGGTATCCCAGATGTTTTTATAAGATGTTTCTTCATTTTCATTTGATTCCAGGTATCTTTTTATCTCTGTTTTGATTTCCATGTTGACCCAGGAGTTTCTTAGCATCATGCTGTTTAGTGTCCATGTCTTTGTGGGTTTTGGGGGAACTTTGTTGTTGTTGATATTTATTTTTATTCCACTGTGGTCTGAGAAGGTACATGACAAAATTTCAATCTTATGAAATTTGTTTATGCTTGGTTTATGACCAAGGATGTAGTCGATCTTAGAGTATGTTCCATGTGGTGATGAGTTGAATGTATATTCTGTAGTCTTTGAGCGGAATGTTCTATAGGTATAATTAAGTCCATTTGGTCAAGAGTCACACTGAGGTTCCAGATCTCCTTGTTGATTTTTTGTTTTGATGATCTGTATAGGGTTGTGAGTGGGATATTGAAGTCCCCAGCTATGATAGTGTTAGAGTCAGTATCTTTTTTAAGTTTGCCTAGAAGTTGCTTTATGAAAGTTGGTGCTTCTATGTTGGGTGCATATATGTTTAGTATGAATAGTTCTTGTTGATGGATTGAACCTCTTATCATTATATAGTGACTTTCTGTATCTTTTTAAATTTTTGACAGCTTAAGAGGTATTTTGTCTGATATTACGATCGCAACTTCTGCTTTCTTCTGTGTTTCATTCACCTGAAATTTTGCTTCCCATCCTCTTACTATGAAGCTGTGAGTGTCCTTTCTGGTGAGATGAGTCTCTTGGAGACAATATATTGTTGCCTCATGATATTTTATCTGTTTTGCCATTTTATGTCTTTTCAGTGGTGCATTTAGTCCATTCACATTCAGGCTAATTATAGAAATGTGTGAGTTTATCCCTGTCATGAGGTTCTTATATAATTGTTGTTGTTCCTGTTTGTTTGTTGTCTTTCTTTTGATTTTTGGGTTGATTCATGTGTGTTTTCAATCTTTTTCCTGCACTCTCATGGAGAATCTTGTTCTTTTCCTCCCTTTCTTCTGTATTTAATACTTTCTTAAGTGTTTTTTGTAGAGCTGGTCTAGAGGCAGTGTAAGTTCTTAGGGATTGAATGCCTGGGAAAGATCCGATTTCTCCTTCACTGATGAAGTTTAGCTTAGCCGAGTAGGTTTTTTTTGGTTGAAATTAATTAACTTTGAGAACTTTGAAGATTGGGTTCTGAGCTGTCCTAGTCTGAAGTGTTTCTGTAGATATATCTACTGCTATTCTAATTGGTCTTCCCCAGTAGGTAGGTGACCTTTTTCTCTTGCTGCCTTTAGGATTTTTTCTTTTATACTGACTTTGTTTAGGCAAATTACTATGTGCCCAGGAGTTGGTCTTCTCATTTGTTGTCTTGCAGGGGTTCTCTGAATCTCTTGTGTTTGAATGATCACATCACTGATGAGATGAGGAAAGTTTTCTTGAATAATTTCATGGAATGTTTGTTCCAGGGTGGTCTCAGAAAGTCCAATTACTCTTAGGTCCAGTCTCTTGAAATAATCGCTCATCTCTTGAAGGTTTTGTTCTATCTTTTTAAGCTTCTTTTCTGTTTTGACAGTTTGGTTTAGTTCTATATTTTGATACTCAAACTCTGAGATTCTTTCTTCTGCTTGGCTAATTCTGCTTTCCATGCTTATCATTTGTTATTTATTTCATTTACGGTATTCTTTACTGCTGCGATCTCAGTTATCAACTCTTTCATATTTCCTCTTATCTATCCTCAATTCTATTTATTCTCTCTATTACTGTCTTGATATCTGGGTTTGTAGTTTGAGACCAGTCATTCTGTAGGTTCTTCATTGTTTGCATTCCAAAGTCTGTTTTCTCAGTTTCTGACCTCCAGGGTCTGTGTGAGATCCGTATTCTTCTTTTTGTTTTTCTTTATTTGTGTAGATTATCCTTCCCCACTTTTTTTCACCCTCTTCTTTAATTCTGTTGTTCAGGGATGGTGGGCAGGCTTTTACTTCTGTTTGCTCAATGTCCTATTCTTCCTTATGTGAATCCTCTGACTTTGTTCAATTCTGAAGCTGGACTGTGGGTTGGGGGCTGTACTTTTTGTAGTTTTGAGATTTAATTGAGGGGGGAGCTGTGATTCAAAATCTATCTGAAGATCCCAGTATCCACCAATAGGTGTCTGGGCACCCTGGAACCCACTGTCTACTGCATTACAATCTGCCCATGCAGTGGGGATATAAGTTTGCTCCCTGAAAGTAAAGCGAGGTAAGAAAAAAGAAAAGAATTGGAAAAGGAAGGGGGTGGGGCAAGAAGAAGGTAGAGAGAGAGAAGAGTAAGAGGGAAAACAGACAGATGTGCTGACAAACAAATGAAGAGACACAAAGACAGAAAAGAGTTAAAAAAAAAACCTAAAACATATAGTCAATCATCAAAACACACAAACCAAAAAAACCTCCCTATTGATGTTTTCTTCCCATACACAAATAGGAAGTCTAAAGAAAAAAAATTCAGTAAAATCACAGAAACAAAGCAAGTATGAAAAATGTTATCAAAAACAAAGAGAAGAAAAAAAAACTAAAACAAAAGCAAACAAAAATGAGCAAAACAAACAGACAAAAAAATAAATAAAAATAAAACATGGAACCAAACTCATTCTGAGGTCATTCCTGTAAGTCTAATGTCCTTTCAGTTCTGATCTCTAGCTCTAGGGCTGCTCACAGCTTGGATCAGATGCCCCAGGCCTACTTTGGAAGGAGAGTCGATCAGATCTGGACTCCCCCAGCTTGCTACCTGTCAAATCTGTCACTCAGATCTCACCTGTGCCTGATCCAGCATGGGAGAGGGGCTTTTATTTCCCCATTTTGATGAGATTACCTTAGGTCCTAAATTGGAGGCTGGGCAGAGCTTGGTGGGGCAATGCAGGTTTCTGCCTGGTCCTGGGACAGAGAAAATGGCTGTAGTTGGTGTTTCTTCACCAGGCATGGGGTTTCTCTCTGGCTCTCCCTGATCTTCTCTCTCCACTTACCGGATCCAGGGCTCCAGCTGATTTGCTATAAAAGGTGATGGTGTGGGCCAGGAAAGGCAATGAGAATCAGCTGGACTTAGCAGGCTCTTCTCAGGGGAGTCCTGTGAACAGCAGACGATCTTGCATATCTATGGCTTGAATCTCAGGGCAGTGGATGTTTGCAGTCACCTTCAGAGGGGGGCTCCAGGTGCATGAACCTGAGTCTCCCCTCAGATGGACTTTCACTCTCCCACCAGCAGATGCCTACTTACGTAGAATCTTTATGGACACTTGCTTTTGCAGAGACTCTCACAGTCCAACCTTTCCAGTCACTATTTTGTCTGAACCCCCCCAGGCATCTCTTCTTAAGAGGTGTGATCCTCCACCCATACCCAGGGCCAGGCTCTTGATGCCATTGCAGGAAAGAACTCAAGCATGAGTCACAAAAAGTAAATGAAAGAACTTTAATTTTAACTGAAAGTAGACACTGGAAAGAGGAGTGTGAGGATCTCCAAGAGGAAGATGCATTTGAGGGTAGAGAGTGCTGGCTTTTATCTAGGTCTGTTGTGTCAGTTTAACATCAGTTATAAGCCACAGGAAGTTTGTGTCTGTTTCATACTCGTTACAAATCACAGGACGTTTTTTACCTCTTAACCTCTGTCTCAGTAGTTCGCCACTCTCCTGATGCCTAAACTAGCTATTCTCAATGTCAGATATTATCTTCAGGTTCTTGATTTTAAGTTAATTTTATTCACTTTTTAAACACATATTTTGAAAGGCAGGTCATGTTTTGAGTACCTGTGTTTGGGGGTTTGGCAGATGTGCAAGGTAGTGTTTTTGGATTTAGAAATAAATTGGTGAACAAGACAGACAAGTTTCCCCCTTTATTGAGTCTAGTTCTTGGGAGATAGTTACAAAATAAACAAAGAAATGAATGAGAATATTGTAGACAGTGCTAAGACATGAATAAAATAAAGCTAGGGACAGTGAGATAAAAGGTGTTTGAAGAGCAGTACTTTAGTTTCAATGGTAAGGAGTGGGTCTCTCTTTAGAGGCAAGTCTTTTGGGGGAGATGAGACATAAATAAGACAAAGATACTGGTCAGTAACAATCAGGAAGAATAGAAGGAACTAATAGTAAATTCAGAAGTGCTGAGGTTCATGGTAAGGGAAAAGCAAAAAGATAATTACTCAGTCTATAATTTAGTGAATAAGGGAAGAAGGGCAGAAAAGGAATAGTAGAAGACGGTGCAAAGCTTGACTGGAGTAGGCTTGTGTAAGGTTGACAGGCCAAGAAAAGGATTTTGGATTTTGTTTAGAATACAAGTCAAGTTATTTTATGTGGTTTATATTTTTAGAAAGAACGAATCTGATTGTTGTTTGAAGCATGGATATAGAAGGGTATTAGGAAAGCAGGGAGGCCACTTAGAAGTCTGTTTGAATGTCTAGGTTAAATATGGTGGTACTTTGGACAAACAAGGTAGCATTGGGCTTGGAAAAAATGTGGATAGTTTCTGGATATAGTTTGAAGGCAAAGTTCTTACAACTTGCTGAATATTTTTAAATTGTAATAAAAGGAAAAAATAACCTAAGATGATTTCTATGAAGTGACACCTGGGCGAATAAAGGAACAATAAATAAGGCAAGGAAGAGTCAGAGAAGAACATATCTGGTCCAGTGGTGTGCAGCTGTAAAGAGTTTCAGCTCATGTGAAGTTAAAACTTAGTTTGATATTCCAGGGTCATATAGAGTAGACACTTGTGTATAGAAGCTGAACTTCAGAGGAAAATTTAGAATTCTTGATTTTTAAAAAAAGTTTACTCTTTCCTCTGTTTAACCATTAATAATGAAGTTAAGTTAATCCAGGAAATTGAGACTGTGGGGAGCTGTGATTGTGCCATTATACTTCAGCCTGGACAACAGAGTAAGACTCTCAATTTTAAAAAAAAAATGAGGCTAAGTTAGTTATCTTTTATTATAATGAGACAATGGTAAATAAAATATATTAACAAACATTGTTATTATTATATTTGCTAAAATAAAAAGGTACTTGGCCATGACCCCCACTTTTATTTTGCAATACTGCTGAGCATAGAATTATTTCTAGATTTCTGATTGGCAAAATTGTGTGTGTGTGTGTGTGTGTGTGTGTGTGTGTATAACAGGGTTTCACTCTGTCACTCAGGCAGGAGTGCAGTGACATGGCCCCAATTCACTGTAGCTTTGACCTCTCTTGGATTCATGAGATCCTTCTGCCTTGGCCTCCAGTGTAGCTGGGACTGTAGGCATGCACCACCACATCGGACTAATTTTTGTACTTTTTGTAGAGACAGATTCACTATGTTTTACAGGCTGGTCTCGAACATCTGGACTTAAGTAATTCTCCTGCCTCAGCCTCCCAAAGTACTAGTATTACAGGTGTGAGCCACCACATCCGGCCAACAAATTTGGTTACTACCTACTACTTTGGTTGAAAAATTTCTTAACATCTGGACATATATGTCTAAGATCTTTTTCATTTTAATAAATCAAAATATATAAGTTTGATTTGTTTATATTTATATATGATGCTTGATGGTTATATTTTTAAAAATATGGACATCTAGTGTTCCCCATATAATGTATACGATACACCATGTTTCTATGTGTATATGGATCTGCTTCAGTTCTCTTTGCTTATTTCCATTCTCCAATTTGTCTAATACTATAACATATCACATACATTATTGCTATAGCTTTATATTAATTATAAAGCAAGTATTCTTTTTTCTTCTTCAAAATAACATTAACTGTTTTGGGCCTTTAATGGTTCCATATGGATTTTAGAATCAGCTTATTAAGTTACATGATGGACTGTACCATATTTTGATTTAAATTGAGTTTTTTTCAAGAATAATTTTTGGAAAAGTACCATTATTTCTTGGTAAAACACTCCTCATTCATTAATGTACCTATGCATTCTGTTTTTTATAAACATTTTAAAGGATCTTTTCTATTTTCTGTTTATTTTCCTAGGAATATTATACCTGTTGTTATTAGTGCAATAGTCACGTTAATATTTTATTTATCATATTTTAAACTATTTTCCATAGATGTGTAAAATCCTATGGAATTTTGTATATTGACTTTGGATCTAGCAATGTTACTATACTCTCTTAGTTTTATAGTTCATCTGTAATGACACTTGGGTTTTCTATATATGCAATCATATGACCTCTCAATAATGGAATTTTTTTTTCTCTTTTTCTAGACCTTATCTGACATGTTATACATTCTTGCCTTAGTACATTGGTCACAACCCACACAGGGAGATTTCAAAAATTATGATGGTTAGAACAAGAATTCTAAAGAGAAAAGGTGAATACAGAGAAGAAAAGACTTGTGGACAAAATTTTGGAGGATCTTCATATTTAGGTAGCTCAAAAATGAGTTAGAGGGTAAAAAATGATCCGAGCAGAAGATAAATTGATGAGTACGTGTCAGAGCATTGGAGGGAAGACTGAAGAAGACCGTTTTAAGCAGCCTTTTCAAAAGTTGCAAAGAACCGGACTTGGTGGCTCAGCCCGTAATCTCGCGCCTTGGGAGGCTGAGGTGAGTGGATTGCCTGAGCCCTCGGGTTCGAGACCCGCCTGGGCAACTTGGTGTGACCTCATCTCTACAATAAATCAAAAATTAGCCGGGCGTGGTAGCGCGCGCCTGTAGTTCCAGCTACTCGGAAGGCTGAGGCGGAAGGATCGCCGGAGCCCAGCAGGTGGAGGCCGCGGTGGCCGGTAGCGGCCACTGCACTCCAGTCTGGGTGACAGAGTGAGACTCCAACTCAAAACAAAACAAAAGTTGCAAAGAGGCAATACTTTCTGGGCAAAGTCTACTGAACTTTTCCTTGCTGTAATCTTTGATGATCATTGAGTATCTGGTTTTAGAAGAATGGAGAGAGCAAAAGTCAGCTTCCAATACATAGTGCACTAAAAAAAAAAAAAGTTTTAAAGTTGGGGAGGAAAAATTATTCTCTCAAACTGTTCAAAGGGAAAGAAAAAAGAAATGTGATAGTAATTTAAGGGATTAAATATTTGAAGAGAAATTCTCTCTATGTATTTAAAATATAGAGAACATCAGAATTTACTGTAGGAAGAAAGAAAGTAGTCATTAGTGATAGAATGCTTGAAGAGCAAGAGCAAGTTCCAAAAGAAGATGGAGATGAAATAAAAGCAAAGGACAAGAAGTTAACACTGAAAATAAGAAAAAGTTCTCTCCCAGGTATTGGTGTGAAAAAGTAGGAGAGAGTAATGATAAAGAAGTGTTAAGAAAAATTGAGAAAACACATTTGAAAGGTTCAAGAATGATATCAATAACAGGGAGTGCTGTAACAAGAGCTTTCTCCAACCTGTTTCCCATATTCTCATGATTGAGAAAGACTACAATAAAGGGTCAGGTACTAAACAAAAGCTCATCTCCACTAGCATCTCCCTAGGACCTCATGAGCACAAGATGGCTGCTGAGTGCAGCCACAAAGGCCCAGCAAAGTTTAGAATATGTACAAACTGAAATGTCAAAAGACATTGGAGTGGCAAAGAACAAAAGCACTAAAATGTATATCTTCCATTTAAAAGTGTTCAGGCTTATAATCTTAAAATATCTAACTAAAAAAAAATCAAGCACAACAACAGCAGCAGCAGTAAAATAGCACCACCAAAACCTTTGGCCTGAATTTAAAGCATGTGTCACCAATTTTCAGCCACACCTCTGAAGGGAATGGGGACTGCAGATCAGTCTTGAAGGCTTAGTAAGAGCATTCACAGTTTTAGCTTCATGTAGCCTTGTAAAGAATTCTTTCCTCCCACCAACCTTGGTACTCAACCAAGGACTGGATAAACAGGAGCCAGCATGGTCAATTGAGTCAAGTCTTATTTCAGTATTCTTAGGACGAGGCTATGTGTGGGGAAGGGGAAGGCTTGCAGTGGGTAAAAAACAAGGGTTCTTCCAGGGCAGCATCCCAAGGGTCAAAAAGAAACCATTATGAAGTTATCCACATAAAGGAATTAGGTAGAATAGAATAATGATTATGCAGCAGTGGTTGGATATTGAGAAAGCCAGATCAGAGAAGCAGTGTACAGAGCTCAGGATTGGATATATTCATGAGGAATTCTGGCCATGGCTGAAACCTACCTAAGGTATATTACAGGACATTTGTCTATTTATTGCATCTTTAAAATAGCTAACTAAAGAAACATCAAACACAACAACAACAACTAAATAGCACCACCAACAAAATCTTTGGCCTGAATTTAAAGCATGAGTCACCAATTTTTAGCCACACCTCTGAAGGGAATGGTGACTGTAGTTCAGTCTTGGAGGCTTAGCAGCAGCATTCACAGTTTTGGCTTCATGTATCCTTGTACAGAATTATTTCCTCCTAGCAACCTTAGTGGAGCTGTTAAGGGAAGATAAGATCTTCTCCAATACATCAGATCAAGTTTATTCCCATCTTCATATGCACCCTAGAGGCTTGATAGCAAGTATTTGCTGAAATCTGAAGCAGAAAGGAGCAAAATGCTGGACACCAGGTGGCACTATGGTGTACCTCCCAAACAATTCCCAGGTATAGTCAAGCAAGTTGAGAGGGTTGTAAACTGCATGAAACTGATAGGAACAGGTGAATAGCAGTGTTATTATATTTCCCGTTAAACTCCAGAAGCATGGTTACATTAGTAGGGATTAGAAAATGCAAGTTGAGGAGCCTTATTACAGTGGAAGGACATTGTAAATTCAGCAGAATTTAATTGATAGGGGAAGTTGTTGAGCAAGTGGAGTATTAGAAGCAGGTATGACTTTGAACATCTGGTTTGTTGTCTAATTTCCAACTTGAAAGGTGGGGATGTTTTGTTTTGTAGACTATATTAAGGGTAATTATGCCGATTTTATGAGTCACTGCTAAAATAATGTTAAATGAACATGGCTATGGGTGAAACATTGTAGGTACTCAATAATTAATGCACTTTAATAATATTATTGCTGAATGCCATTATTGCCAAATATTTTTTTTAAATATGATGCTTATGGTAAAAAAAAGAACTATACCATTAATTCCGCACCAGTTAATTTGTCATGCAGTCACTGAATATATTGGGTTGTTGTCATTTTGAAACTAATTCACATTTTGAACTGAAGACTTGATGCCATAAATTACACAATATATCCATAGGCTGTAAAGAGGCCTTAACAAAGCACACAACTTATCATATCTATTGTTACTACATAGTTTAGAGAAGTACTATGGTAAGGCATTGTGCCAGAGATAGTGCTTACTACGCACTCCATCTGCTACCACTTCTCAGCAAACTTAAGCCATATCAAGAATTCTGGCAAATGTCTTGTGATTGGAATAGATTTCTGTGTCAAAAGATAGAAAAGCAGTTTGCAAACCTCTAATGGACCATTGGATTTAACGTAAGGAGAGTCACTGGTGAACTTGATGAAAAGAGTTTTGGGGTAGAAAGGAATTGGAAATATTATAAACATTCAGATAAGTCTTTGAAGAAATTTTACTCTAAATTTGAGAAGAGAAATAGACAATAGCAGTTTAGAAAAATGGAGTCAAGAACATTTTCTTTTAAATGACATGATAAGTACCATGCTATACTTTGATAGGCATAATCCAGTAGAGCAAGTAAAACAAATAATACAAGATAAAAGGGGGAAATGCTTGAGCTGTGTTCTTGAATAATCAGGAGAGGGTTTCTGGTGTTCCAGCAAAGGGATTAGTCAACAGAGCACTGACAGTTCCTCTATGATGAAGAAGGGTCTATGATTGCAGATGCTAGTCAGTAAGGGAGACTGCTCATTTTATATTCCATATTTACACCATTGCATTTTTTAGTAATGAACTTCAGTAGTATTTTAAAAGTAAAATTTGATTTACACAAAACAACACAAAGATGAATTTTTTATATTTAATTAACTGCCTTTTATGGGTAAGGATCTTAAACAAATGTCATCGAATTTTCGAACTAAGCATTAGAGTATTGTCTTCTCTTGAGAGGGGAAAAAATTCAATGGGGTTATTAATAACGAGTTCTTTCACAAGTAGCCATATTCACTGGAAAAGTGCAGTGTTTTTTGAATAGATCAGAGTTTGACAAAGCACAATTCTGGGGTCAAATAAAGCTGCCATGTGTTTATGGAAGAAAATAATTTATTAGAACACAGTCTGACCATTCATTTTCACTTGTCAATAGCTTCTTTTCATGCTACAAAGGCAAAGTGGAGTGTGATGAGGACGTACTGTCTGCAAAACCAAAAATATTAAGTATCTGGATGTTTATAAAACAAGTTTGCAGATCTCAGCCATTAACTCAGTTGAGGCTGGCCCCTAAAATTTTAGATAAAATAATATACTGCCTTTAAATATATATTTTTAATTAAAAATTACTTTCATAGAATGTTTCTTATAACAAAGCATTAAAATGTTTCCTTTTTCAGTTATACTTTTAAGCTTAATGATTGTAGCATTTTGTTTTTTTGATGGTGGTAAGGTGGTAGTAGCAATGTGTGTGTGTGTGTGTGCACGAGCCTGCATGTGTGCATGCATTTACTTTTACATTTCTTTTCTATGGTTTGTTTTTGACGATATGGTGTCCTAAGACTCCATAACTGGATTGAAAGGTGCTGGATACAAAATAAAAATGTTACCCAGATTGTGGTGTAGCAAAGGATAACGACACATTTTTCTTTTTTTAGTTTACTTTTAAAATTTTCAGTAGATTGTATTTAAATAAAGTCAAATGCTTTTTAAAAAATTTAAGTTATGTAGCAAAATTGAGCAGAAATAGAGAGAATTGCCATAGACTCCCTGCACCAACAGATACTGTAATGGTAGATACATGTCACTATATATTTGCCGAAGCCCATAAAATGTACAACACCAAGAGTGAACCCTAATATACACTATGAAGATGTTGGGCAAAGATGATGTATTGGTAGATTTATCAATTGTAACAAATAAACCATGCTGGTGCAGGATGTTGATAGTGGAGGAGATTGTGCATCTACGGTTACAAAAAGTGAATCTCTCTAGGAGACATATGTATGTTCTAAGGCATCATTTCTCCTCTTTCAGACCCACTCTGATTATGCTATTTCATTATATAAGTTTCTGGAATGCCAATCTTATAGATTTTTACACAGCACAAGATACATTTTAATGTCCCCCTTCTTTCTAAATTTTCAAGAGTAATATACCTTTTAGGATTCAACAAAAAGAACCCACTCTTTCTCCATCTCATGCAAGTATGTGTGTGTGTGTGTGTGTGTATATATATATACATAAATTTTTTTTAGAATAGGAAAGTTATTTTACTCTATGCTGGAGCTCTAAGGTGCTAAACTGGAAGGAAGTGAGCTTGTAATACATTTACCTTTCAAGAGTAGTAAGACAAAGTTTGCCTGAAAAAAATCAGTCTCCATTTGCAAGTACATTCAAGCCCTTTCCTCTTTTTTATTCCCTTCTTTGGTATCATAAGGTTAGGGTGTGGAGAAATGCCTTCTGCCTAATTAGCAGTATTAGCCTTCAAGTTCTAGGAAAGACTATATTTTTTCCCTGACATTATTCTTGGTTATGCCTTTGAAGAACCAATTACCCCATTCTAAAGAGCAAGGGGTACTCAAGGAGCTAGGGGGGAGTCAATATTGTTTATGCAGATTAGTTTAGTTGGCCTTCCAGAATAAAAAGAAGTCCACATTAAATTAAAAGAGATTTCTGTGTTTAAGGGATGAATTTGGAAGAGGGTAATCTCCAGTGAATCATCAGCTATAGAAAGTGGAATTCTGCAGACGCAAAACCATTATACTTGTTTTGGAAAAACTAAACAGAAGTGAGAAATTAGGCAATAAAAAGTCAGCAAAGGATTAGTTTTAAAGATGTTTTCGATTTGCCAACCATGCCAACAATGTGCACTTGAGTGTCATGTTTTTATTTTATTTTATTTTTGGCAAACTAAAAGCATTTAAAATTTTGCCAGTTGACTTTTTTGATTACATAATTAACCATTCAGTATGCCAAAGATTTTAAAAAATGAGTTAGGTATGCAGGACAATATTCTGTTCCCTATACAGTCCTGTGGAAGAACAGGCTAAGAGTGACCACCTTTTGTATAGTAGTACAATTGCAGGTCTGCTGTGCTAGCACATTAACATGAACATCTGGATGCCATGATTGAAGGAATAATCATTTTAAGGAAAAGTAATTTTCAAGCATCTGTTTGTTTGGAAACAACAATCTCCTTTCTCCACATTCTCCTTCATGGTCACTTTTTAGAGCTCATCATAGCAGGTTATCAATAATTAAAGTCAGGAAAACCTGGCCAAAATTAAAAACTTATTTCTAAGATATTTTAATATCTTTTCTGATTATTAAAGGGATCACTGTATGGAATGTGTTAAATGAGGTTTATTATTTTAAGAAACCTCTACTATCCTGCTTTCTAGAAATAAATGAAATTGATATTTTATGTACGTCTTTGCAGACTTTTTACGTACATATGAATGTATGTACACATGTGCATGTTAGTGTGTATGTATAAAATTAATTTACATTTCTTTAACAAACTTAAGACTATATTTCCAATACTTTTTAAAAGTTATTGTCCTATAATTCTCTTTGATAGATGTGAGATATGAGATTGATTAATTTATAACCTTGTGTAGCTTCTCCTTTTAGTTTTAAAAAAATTAATATCAATAGTCTTAGGGGTACAAATGGTTTTGGTTATATGAATGCATTGTATAGTGGTTAATAAAAGTCTGGGATTCAAGTGTACCTGTCACCTACACTAATACACACTGTACCTGATAGGTGATTTTTTTTTTAATTCCTCACCTTCTTCCCACTCTCCCCCTTTTAAGTCTCCAATGTCTTTTATACCATTCTATATGCCTTTGCAGACCTGTAGCTTAGTTATGAGAACATGTGCATTCTATTCTTTTGGGGAGCAGTATAGTATCCACGGGGTATACATATATCAGGATCACCACCTGTGATATATATATATATATATCACATTTTCTTTATCCTCTGATCAGTTGGTGGCACTTAGGTTTATGTCACATATTTGCAATTGTGAATAATGCTGTGATGAACATATGCGTGCAGATGTCTTCTTGTATAACAAATTGTCTTGTATAACAACCTCTGTTCCTTTGGGTGGATACCAAGTAGTGGAGTTGTTGAGTCAAATGGTAGATCTACTATTAGTTCTTTGAGAAATCTCCATACTGATTTCTATAGAAATTGTACTAGTTTACATTCTTACCAACAGTGTATAAGAATTTTTTTTTTCTGAGTTGGAGTCTCACTCTGTTGCCCAGACTGGAGTGCAGTGGCCGCTCCCGGTCACCGCAGCCTCGACCTGCTGGGCTCCGGCGATCCTTCTGCCTCAGCCTTCCAAGTAGCTGAAACTACAGGTACGTGCTACCACGCCTGGCTAATTTTTGATTTATTGTAGAGATGAGGTCTCGCCAAGTTGCCCAGGCGGGTCTCGAACCCGCAGGCTCAGGCAATCCACTCACCTCAGCCTCCCAAGGTGAGGGATTACAGGCTGAGCCATCGAGCCTGTATCTTGAGTTAATTTTAGTATATTGTGAGAGAGAGGGTTCTAGTTTTATTCTTCTTTATGTAGCTATCCAATCTAGCCCCACAGTGACCACCTTTTGTATAGTAGTACAATTTTCTCAGCACCATTTTTGACTAGGGTGTCCATTCACCAGTATATGTTTTTATATGCTTTGTCAAAGATCAGTTGGTTGTAGGTATTTGGGTTTATTTCTGGATTCTCTATTCAGTTCCATTAGTCCATGTATTTGCCCTCATACCAGTATCATGCTATTTTGGTTATTATAGCCTTGTAGTATAATTTGAAGTTGGGTAATGTGATGCCTTTGACTTTGTTCTGTACACATAGGATTGCTTTTGCTATTCTGGCTCTTTTTTGGTTCCATATAAATTTTAGAATTTTTTTTCCAATTCTGTGAAAAATGAAGTTGGTAGTTTGATAAGGATTGTATCAAATCTGTAAATTACTTTAGGTAGTATACTAAAAGTTAATTCTTTCAATCCATGAACATGGGAGGCTTTCCATTTGTGCCCTCTACAGTTTCTTTCATCAGAGTTTTATAGTTCTCCTTGCAGAGATCTTTCACCACTTTGGTTAAATATATTCCTAAATATTTCATTTTGGGGCGGTCTTTGTAAATGGGATTGAGTTCTTGATATGATTCTCAGCTTGGTCATTATTTGTGTATAGAAGTGCTGCTGATTTGTGTATTGATTTTGTGGTCTGAGACTTTACTGAATTCATTTATCAAGTCCAGGAGTCTTTTATTGGAATCCTCAGGATTATCTAGGTATAAAATTGTATTATTGGCAAACAGAGATAGTATGAATTTTTATTTTCCAGATTGAATGATATTTCTTTCTTTCTCTTGCTTAATTATTCTGACTAGGACTTCCAGTACTATGTTGAATAGAAGTGGTAAATGTGAACCTCCTTGTCTTATCCCAGTCCTGATGAGAAATGCTTTTAACTTTTCCCCATTTAATATTATATTTGTTGTGGGTTTGTTATACATGGCTTTTATTATTTTGATACATATTCCTTCTATGCCTATTTTGCTAGGGTTTTGATCATGAAGAGATGCTAGATTTTATCAAATACTTTTTATGCATCTATTGAAATGATCATATAATTTTTCTCTTTAATTCTGTTTATATAGTGGTTCACATTTACTGACTTGCATATATTGAACCATCCTTATATTCCTGGAATTAAACCCACTTGACCATGGTGAATTATTTTCTTGATATGCTGTTGGATTCAGCTTATTAGTATTCTGTTAAGATGTTTGCATCTATTTTCATCAGGGATAATGCTGTTTATGTTTCTTTATCTGTTGTATCTATTCCTGGTTTTGGTATCAAGGTGATACTGGCTTCATAAAATGAGTTAAAGAGAGTTCTCTCCGTCTCAGACTTATGAAATAGCTTCAGTAAGATTGGTACCAGTTTTTCTTTGAAAACCTGGTAGAATTTAGCTATGAATCCATCTGGTCTTGGAAATTTTTTTTGGAAGGGGGGATTTTTAATTACTGATTCAATATTGCTACTTGTTCATGGTTTCTGTGTTTTTCCTGGTTCAAGGTTCAGGGGTTGTATATTTTCAGGAATTTATCCATTTCCTCTAGATGGTTTGCATAGAGGTGCTCATAATAATCTCAAATTATCTTTTGTGTGTCTGCAGTATCAGTTGTAATGGTTCCATTTTTATTTCTGATTGAAGTCATTTGAATCTTCCTTATTTTTTTTAATTAATTAAAAACTTTAGCCTTTTTTAGTGTTTGGTTTTGTTCATGGTGAGATATTTTTGCACAGTAAGTTCTCAGTTTTCCTTTGAAAGTTTGACTTTTAAAAATTTAATTTAGAAGGCAATCAATATTAATCAATATTTTATCTAAAATTGTCAATCTGCTTGTTTCAGGAATGAAGCAAAAGAAATAAATTCAGATTTATTGAATGTCTGCTGTGGATACTTTGTATACACGTTGTATTTAATTATCATGACATTTAGTCATTGGGTGGGTATTACTATCTCTCATGAGGCACCTAACCTTGAAAAGTATCTGCTTCACAACAGATTAGCTGATACTAATTTGAAACTCAAGGCAGTTTGATTCTGGAGTCCAAGTTCCTTCTCATACCATCCCCTCTCCATACACTCTGCCTCCTTCACAGTACGTGAGTGAAGGAATCATGATCATATTTACTTCAATGAAATTTAAAGAGTTGCACCAGACAATCAGCTACATTAAATATCACCCTGCCTGCTCTCATTAACTCTCAAGCCTTCAAAATGCCACTTGTTCAATTACTTTTAGACTTCTTTCTTTAAAATGTGAAGTAGTTCATAAAGTGCTATGCAAAATCTTTTTGTTATTTGCTTTTTCAACCACAACACTTTCCTTTATGCCCAGTTTATCCTGAAAAAGATAGATATATAACAGGAATATTTTTCATCTCAGTTACTACCAACATGCAGAACCAATGAGAACATATTTCTAAAACCCTCCACAATCATGGGTGCTGTTTATATAAATAAACTAAATAAGCATTATCCTTAAGAGGTTTGTTGAAAGAGTTTCACAGTGCCTTTATGAAAGCTTGTAGTATTAACAAACATACAATTGTGAATTTTACAGGTTAAATGAAAAAGATAAAAGGAAAAAGTAAGTTTTGATCCGTTGAAAATACTTTTTAATAAAAAATTAAAACCTGCTTTTGTTTCACAAAATTTAAATTTAAGACACACTATATCTCTACAAGTGAGTTTATAATCATTGATAATTTTTATTTTGTTTATTTATTTTTATGTCATTGTTGTCCCAAGGATAATTCAGGAGCAAATTGCTTAACTTCCATGCCTGTGTTTGGTTTTGTGAGTTCTTCTAGGAGTTAATTTCTAGTTTTATTCCACTATGGTCTGAAATAGTGCTTGACATGATTTCAATTTTTTTGAATTGACTGAGACTTGATTTGTGGCTCATCATATAGTCTATCTTGGAGACTTCAGTGTGCTGGTGAGAAAAATGTATTTTCTGTAGTTTTGGATGTAATATTCTGTAGATGTCTGTTAGTTCTATTTTCTGTAGAGTCCTGTTTAATGCCAATGTTTATGTGTTGACTTTCTGCCTTGATGATCTGTCTATTGCTTCGAGTGTTAAAGTCTCCCACTTAGTCATTTTGTTTGTTTGTTTTTGTCATTGTTAAAGTCTGTTTTATCTGATATTGAGAGATGAGGTAGATAGTAAACAAATATGCAGACAGACAGGGCAGGCATTCCCTTGGTAACAAATTAAGCAACTTGGCAGACAGACAGGGTGGGTCCCCCAGTAACAAGGCAACAGATTTCCTGCTGCCAAGATTAGAAAACAACCAATCAACTCACAGCTAATGCTAACCAATCAGTTCAATCTTAGTACTATATAAGAACTAAGTTTCAGCTCCAGACTGGCAAGTCCCACTAGTCTCCTCTCACTGTGGGAGCTTTTCTGTTCTCTAAATAAATACTGCTTTCTCACTTTTTAGCTGTTCCTGTCCCTCATTCCTTCTGGGTGTGAGATAAGAACCCAGACCTGAAGGGTGGCAGAAGATCATCAGAGCCAAAGAGCTGCACAACACAGAGGCTGACTTGCCAGTCGATGGAGCCAGTTGAACTGAGAGAGCTGCTGTGAGAAAGCAAGACTCTGAGGCTGAGACACTTCTGGGGGGCTGGCTTGTAGCCCTCTGAATTGACAACGCTTTCAGGGCTTGGCTTGCCAGCTCATTAGAGTCAACACCCATATCAATATAAGAATGGTTGCTCCTGCATGTTTTTGGTTTCTATTTATGTGGAATATTTTCCCCACCCCTTTACCTTCTATAGGAGTCTTTGTGAGTTAAGTAGGTCTCTTTAAAGCAGAAGATATTTGGATTGTGTGTTTTTTAAATTCATTCTACCCGTCTTTCTCTTTTTAGTGGAGTATTAAAACCATTTATGTTCAGAGCTAATAATGATATGTAAGGTACTGTTTTACTCATTTTACTGCTGTTATCTCGTGCTTTATTTATTTTCTCTATTGTGCTGGTATTTTATAAAGTCTGTGAAACTTTATGATTTCTGACATTTTTCTTTTGGTGCATTTTGACTTTTTGTTTCAGTATTTAGGACTCCTTTGAATATATCTTGTAGAGCTGATCTGGTGGTGATAGACTCCCTCAGCATTTGCTTGACTGCAAAGAACTTAATTTTTCCTTCATGTATGAAACTTAGTTTTGTGGGATGTGAAAATCTTAGACTAACAGTTATTCTGTTTGAGGAGATTGAAGATGGGGCCCCAATCCCTTCTGGCTTGTAAAGTTTCTTCTGAGAAGTCTGCTGTTTACCTTTGTAAGTCATTTGATGCGTTTTTCTCACTTTTCTTAAAGTTCTTTCCTTCACATTAACTTTACATAGTGAGCTGATTATATGCCTTGGGAATGTCCTTTTTGCAATGAATCTTCTGGGAGTTCTTTGGTTTTCCTGTATTTAGATATTTAGATCTCTGGCAAGGCCAGAGAAGTGTTCCTCCACTATTCGCTTATATTGATTTTCCAAACCTGTTGCTTTCTTTTCTTCCTCAAGAACAACTATGATTCCTAGATTTGGGTATTTTATACAATCCCACATTTCTTGGATACTTTGTTCCATTCTCTTGATTCTTTTTTCTTTATTGTTGTCTGATTGGGCTAATTCAAAAGCCTTATCTTCCAGTTCTGAGATCCTTTCTTCTGCTTGTTTTAGTCTACTGTTAAAATTTTCCACTGCATTTTGCACTCCCCTAAATGCTTCTTTAATTTTCAGAATTTTAGCTTGTTTTTTTATTTTAAGGTGTCTATTTATTTTCAGAATTTTTTATTTGCATCCTTAATAGTTTTTTAAAAATTTCTTCATAATGGTATTGGGGGTGTTGGAGAACTTTGCTTTTTCATATTGTCAGAATTATTTTTCTGGTTCCTTCTCATTTGGGTAGACAATTTCTTCTTATATGAAGTTATCAGGGGCCTGATGTAGGCACTATAGTGTTCCCCTTGCTATAAATAGCATTTGTGTGGTGAGTTTTTCAATTATCAAATGTGGCAGCCCTGTGCTATGTCCCCGCACTAGCTCATAATGTTCTGAGTGGCTGGAGTGGCTTGGAAAGTGTTGTCAGCTGGTGTTTGGAATCAGGACTTCCCAAAAGCTGAGGTATTGTATGCAATGTAGTTTGGCTATACTGCTGACCACCAGCTGGAAAGTGAAGTTTATGGGTGGAAAAAAAACAGCTACAGTGGTGGTTATAGTATTTCATTTGGCAAGTGTTGCTCCAAGGAAATGCCCAGCCAGCCTAGACCGAGGGCAGAACTCTGAGGATTTCCCAAGTTTTCTGTCTGCTTTGAGCCTTCTGGTGTAGTGACGGGGGAAGGACCTGAAGCACCCCATATGTTGCACTTTTAGCTGCCCCAGTGAAGATTAGTCCTAGGTAACTGGGGTAATGATGTAGTGCAGAGCAGGCCCAGAATTGCTCACAAGGGGAGGGAGAGGTTGCTATATCAATTACTGATATTTAAAACAAAAAAGAATTTATGTAGAAACTAGTTCAATTATTGCATTTTGTTAAAATGACCGGATTATTTGCCCCAAATTACATCTGGTGTGTTATAAATATAGTTAAATTTGATATTTATTTAGATAATGTTTATTTATACTTCCTACAATTAAAAATCAAGTTCAAAAGAGTAAAAATATTGTTACTTATTTGACTATGCATAAAGTGTTTATTGAAATATAACAAATATAGAGAAAAACATACAAATCCCAACTGTACAGTTCAATTTCCATAAAGCATACACATTGTCAAAACCTCCAGAGACTCTTTTGCTACCTCTCTCAGTGACCACTATTCTGACTTCGAACAGTATACTTAGCTTTTATTTAGAGAATCTAGAGAATAATATAATAAAATCCTATTTAACCATCCCTAATTTATCAAATAGTCATATATTGCCTTATTAAAATAACAAAGTATTTTAAAGTTTATCTTTTTATTTTTTATACAGGAATTATAATTTTTTACTATATGGGTCTATGAGTTAGGATAAATGCATAGCACTCATCCAGAGTCAAGTTACAGAACATTTCTATTAGCACTCAAAATTCTTTCTTGTGTATTTACATGAATTGATCCATTTTATCTAACTTGTTGAATTTATGGGTATACATTGTTCATTAGTGCTTTTTTATTATCCTGTTAATGTCTGTAGTGTCTGTGATGATATATCCTCTTTCATTCCTGACATGGTAATTTGCATATTTTCTCCATTTGTCCTGGTCAGTCTGGTAAAAATTTTATCAGCTATATTGCTCTTTTTAAGATGTATTAATGATTGCATTAATTTTCTCTATTTATTTGGTGCTTTCAATTTTAGTTATGTTTGTTCTTTTTTTTTTTTTTTGAGTTGGAGTCTCACTCTGTCACCCAGACTGGAGTGCAGTGGCTGCTCCCGGCCACTGCAGCCTCGACCTGCTAGGCTCCAGCAATCCTTCTGCCTCAGTCTTCCAAGTAGCTGGAACTACAGCTGTGTGCTACCACACCCGGCTAATTTTTTTTTTTATTGTAGAGATGAGGTCTTATCTTTATTATATTTCCTCACTTTTGCTTGTTTTGGATTTATTTTCACCTTTTCCTGGTTTATTAAGATAGCAGTTTATATCATTTATTTGAGAGCATTTCTCTTTTGAGATAACCATTTACATCTATACATTCTCCTTTAAAATTTGCTTTACTTGTGTCCATGTTGCATTGCTGTAGAGGAATATCTGAGGCTGGGTAATTTATATAGTAAAGGTGTTTATTTGATACCTGGTGAGACTTCAGGAAGCTTTTCCTTGTGACAGAAGGCAGGGGGAACTGACATGTCACATGGCTAGAGCAGGAGTAAAAGAGAGAGGGAGGTGCTAGGCTCCTTTAAACAACCAGCTCTTGGGTAAACTAATAGAACAAGAATTCATTTAATACCTAAGGACATCCAGCCATTCCTGAAGGATCTAAACCAATGACTCAATTACTTCTACTAGGTCCCACTTCCAATTTGGGGATCACATTTCTACATGAGATTTGGAGAGAATAATCATCTAAACTACTGGTTGCAGCCACAAATTTTGATATGTTGTATTATTACTTTTCTTTAGTTCAAAATATTTTCTAATTTTCCTTGAGATTTTCTCTCTGAGTCGTAGTTTATTTATAAGTGCAGTGTTTAGTTTCTACATATATTTAGATTTACCAAAGACGTTTATGTACTGACTTACAGTTCAATATCATTATCATCTGAGATATATTTTGCATAACTTTTAGTCTTTAAATTTGCTAACTTTGTTATATCCCAGAATAGAATAAGGTTTGCCTTAGTTCCATGTCTCTTATACTTTAGACAGTGTGAATAGATTCTTGCCAAGTTTATGTTGACTATACTTGCTACAGAGCTTCTCTACTAAAACGTATTAACCATGTGTTTCTGATGTTTTGATATCTGGGGCCTTGTTGACTCTAGAGACTGCTCTGGACTACAAAGCTATCAAGCTCTTAGAGATAGTAGGATCTGCCTGTTCCCATACCCCTCCTCATCTTCTCTGTTAGGCTCTTATATTTAGGGATGCTTTTCTCCTGCCCTACTCACTCCAGAGCCAGATACCATACTATTAGAGACAGTTTCTATACCCCAGAACTTACTGAAATAATTCAAACTGGTCAATATTAGACCTGCTTGGCCTGCTTCTCCTGTTTCTTCACACAAAAGCCACAATTAAATCTCCTGTCTATATTTTTCCCTCATTCCCTCTGTCTCCTGATCATTCCTAGTATATACTATACAGGGTTCCTAAATGGCGTGGTAAGACCCTCTTCTTTGTAACTGTGAAAGTTATCTTTTCAGTGGCAGTTGGGTCCTGTTCTGTTGGCCTCACCATACCTGAATGATAATAAAACCTAGTCATTAAAATAGTGGGCCACCTTTGAGCTAAAAATGAAGAAACATAAAACTGGAAAACTCATTACTATATTGGTTATTCTTTAATTTTCAATTTTTCTCTCTTGATGTATTTTTATTTATCCTGCTATCATTTCCTTTTTAGCATCCTTGGGTATTTGGTCTTTGTACATCATACTTTGTTTTTATTTGCAATTAGTAGGAAAGATAGACTGTAATGGGTTTATTCTATCTTGGCTGGTATCAGAAACCAGATAGCTTAGTTTTACTGGTTTTTTTTTTTTGGAAATTTACATAAATTGAATTACACAGCATGTATTCTTTTGTTTTCAATTGCTTTTGTCCAACATAATTTTGGCGGGATTCATTTATGTTGTTTCATAAGCAATGATTTGTCCATTCTTACTGCAGTAGAATATTCTATTGCATGAAAATACCACAATTTATTTTTCTAAGATGTTTACCAGAATTGAAAAAAACCTAGGAGGCCTCAAACTGAAGATTCGTAATAAGCCCTAAACAAGATAAATCAAAACACATTTATCACTAGTCACATTGTGACTGAAACTGGAGAAAATTAAAGAAAAAGAGAAAATCTTAGAAGTAATCAGAGTAAAATGACAGATTGTTTATAAAATAACACCAGTGGTACTTCTCATCTACAACAATAGATGCCAGAGATCGTTAAGTGGTGTACTCATAGTACTAAAGGAAAGACATTATTGACATGGAATTATATATTGAGTTAAAAGTGACCTAAGACAGAAGCAAGAAGAAAAACCGTTTAAGGCAAACAAATAATGTGACTGGTTTTCACTCACGCACCTTTGACAAAAGAACTACTGCTAGATATACTTCAAGAAGGAAGAAATAAGTCTCAAGAAGATGAATGAGATCTATGAAGCAAGGGTGGGGAAAAATTGTTGAACACATTCAGCCATTCTTGACTGAATAAAAGATAACAGCAATGATGATCTACTTGGAAGGGTTTAAATGTAGGTTTAGACTGGGCGTGGTAGCTCAAGCCCGTAATCCCAGCAATTTAGGAGGCCGAGATGAGGGGATTCTCTGAGCCCACAGGTTTGAGAACAGCCTGGGCAACTTGGCAAGACCTCATCTCTCACTAAAGCAACAAATTAGCCGGGCATGGTAGTGGACGCCTGTAGTTCTGGTTACTTGGAAGACTGAGGTGGAAGGATTGCCTGAACCCAGCAGGTTGACACTGGAGTGCCGGTGAGTGTGCCACTGCACTCCAGCCTGGGTGACTGAGACTCCAACTCAAAAAAAAAAAAAAAATGTAGGTTTAACCAAAATAATAGAAAATATGTGTTAACAAGTTTTAAGGTCATTTTAGTTATATTGGAGTTATAAAGAGATTAAATTAAGGATTTGTCAAAGAAGTGTTATCAGGTTTCAAAACTAACCAGTAAAAGGATGGGAATAGAACTTATAGCATCCAAATTGGAAGGAAGGAAGGAAGGACAGAAGGAAAGAAGGGAGGGAGGGCAGGAAAGAAGGGAGGGAGGGAGGGAGGAAGGGAAAGAGGGAGGGAAGGAAAGAGGGAGGGAGGGAAAGAGGGAGAGAGGTGAACATGGAAGGGATAAGATTAAGCCACTGGAAGAGAGGAAAGCAAAGTAAAAGCTAAGAAAAAAGATGACTGAAAGTACAAAATGTTATAAATCTCGACATATCACAAGAAACTTAAATTATACTCATCTATCTAGAAAAAGAGTCTCATCAAAAAATAGTGAATTTAGTGTAGGCTATTCACAAGTGTTTGGCTACACTGCTGCTATTGACTCTGTATAAGATAGTGGATAGTCCTGCTGAATATAAAACATTTTCAATAAGTTATATTTCGTAATATAACCAGTTTTCAGCAGTAGGATATTACCATAAAATGTTTTGTCCTCAATATTGTTTTCCATCAAGTTCTATTGGTACTTCTTTCCTGTTCCTTAGCAACACCTTTTTCTGATATAGAAAATATCCAGTTAGTTTAATTTATTAAATGTCTTGTTCAATGTGATTTAAAACTTTAATCAATGCTTAACTTAATTTTATCACCTCCCTTTCTTTTCATCTCAGAAAGAGAAAAATCTGTTCTCCTTTGGTCCTTTCCAAAAGTCCATACCTTTAGATTACTCTCCCAGAAGGATCCACTTAGTTGTCCAGAAATTGTCTTGTTGCCCAATTTTGCTTCTCGGATCCTTTCATCTATAGGCTTCTTTACATAAAGCCAAGAGAATCACTAAGGACTTCTTATGCTGATATGGGGTATTAAAGTATAGCGTTCTCTTTTTCACTATACCGTGTTCATCACCAAACTACTTTTATTGACTGCTCTTGCAAAACTTCTGACTTCAAAACATCTCATAGCAAGAAGTATGCCCCAAACTATAGAGGATGTGTAGGACTCTTCCAATTATTCCCTCCTCATAATCTTCTCTTCTCAATGGTAATATTCAGATGGGCCTTCAGCTGGCATGAACTGGTTAGTAAGGTGCCTGTCCCATTATTGGCACCTCTACCTCTATGAATGATTTTTTAAACTGCTCCCCTCTCACTCAGTTTTGAGGTGATTGCATTAAATATGTCTCTTGGCACTGGGCTTATTGTTCAGTTTTTCACTTTTTGTCACTGTGCACCAAGCATAGGACTGAATGCTTTGGACGTGAAGATGAGCAGGCCATGATTACTAACCTCAAGTAGCTTGTTCTCTGGACAACCTCTTAGCAAATCTAGTTTGTGGATTATATCTGCGTGCATACGATTCACATAGATCATCATAAACCTTGAAATATATCTAGTTTGCTTAATGTCTAGATATTTTCATTTTTCTCAGTTTTAATGGATAATTTAAATTATTTAAAAAATCCTCTCAGATACTGGATTGGATGCTGAATTGGACATTGGCTGTGTTTTAATCCAATAATACACTGGGTTGTATTTCTTAGGTTAGGTTAGGCTAAGCAATGCTATGGCAATAAACAAACCCCAAAATTATAGTAGCTTTTATGAATAAAAAGCTTATTTCTTGCATGGAAAATATTGGCTGGTGTCTTCAAAACCCAAGAGAAACTACCCTCCACGTGGCAATTTAGCAGTCAAGACTGCTATGATCCTGTTACTGCACCATCTCGGCATGAAGACTTTACAATGACTGAGGCAGGGAGGGGTGGAGTTGGAGACTTACTGTATCAAACAGGAATTTATCAGGAAAGCACAACCATTATATGAGTATTGTGGAATAAAATACTTATGGTGGAAATGAGTCTACATATTTATGAAATACTCTGGGAAAGTTGGAGGTAGACTATCAGAGAAATGTCACAAATAATTCTACCTTAAGCATTGACTTATACAGACAAGTTGAGTTTGTTAGGGAATTTGGAAAACCAGGTGTATCCAGTTGCCAGAGCAGGTTTGAAAAGAGTTCCTGCTGGAGAAGTGAGTGGAAGGCTGCTGCCTCAGTACCAGATGATGGACCTGGGTTTTCCATAATCCCAGCAGCCAGGAAGGATAGATACGTGTGGAGGGTGGAGTGTGAGAACAAACTGGAATCCACAGGTCCTGATCCATAAATTGTTTTACTGCATCTAATCACAAAGACCTTCAGAAAGAGATGGCAGAAATTTTACTTCTGCTTTTAAACCTATGTTGCTTTTCCACCAACTGTAATTCAGAGTTGTAAGAGAAAGAAAAATCTTTAAAATATCGTTTTAGCTTAGTTAATATAGTCAACCCAAACCACCACCACCACCTCCCAGTTTTTGCATGACATGGCCTGAAATTTCCATTCATCACCTGTTAGACTGAACCAGTCATGTGCAACTCACCTAACTGCAAGGGGTTGGGAAATGTGAAGAAAGCACATGGATATTAGTCAGGGACCATTATATATCAGGAGAAAACTTTATAGATCTCAATGTACAA
The DNA here is from genome assembly GCF_000164805.1 of Carlito syrichta. Classification (NCBI taxonomy): domain Eukaryota; kingdom Metazoa; phylum Chordata; class Mammalia; order Primates; family Tarsiidae; genus Carlito; species Carlito syrichta. The sequence goes on from NW_007075339.1 coordinate 57,950, forward strand.
CAATTTGTATACGTTGTCAACTTGACTTCTAACTATATTTTGTTTGGGTGCATGTATTTGTCTTTCTTTTTATTTTTTAATTACCACGAGGACTATTGTCAATGCAGAACAATTTAACTGCAGCCAGAATTTAAACTGCAAGTCTGAAACTTCTGGTTTTTACTCAGCCTTCTTCAGGGAAAGCCTGCCTGCAGAGTAATCTTCTTCTTATTCCCTTATGCTTTTCTTAAGCATTATTATATTTAAGTGTTATTAATGAGTTTCCAGCATTGAACGTTGTTAATTGGAGCATTCAGCAACCCTTGGAGTGTGGATTGAACTGTATTTCATTTGGTGGGTGGAGAGCAGGAAAGAGAAAAAATAAAATGGAAGATTAAAGAACCCTTACAAATTAAATAACTAATGGAGTGTGTCTGTATTTATTCTTGTGGCAAATTTGATGTTACCTGGAGTGGAAAAGTGAACATTAGGGAAGGTATATTTTAACAGTATCTTAGAAATGGAAAAGCCAGTCATTTTATATTGGTGAGTTATTCTGGACATTATGAGGAGTGCAATATAATTGTCAATGTACAATTCTTCATGTAAGGATATTATGCAATAGCAAAAACAGGAAAGGACTGAGAAGTCCTTTCTCAGATGAAAAGAATAAAGAATTAATTTAACCCTTTTTATTAGCAAAAAAAGAAAAAGACTTTCTCACACAGGCAAAGGAAACGTTCACAAATCTATTGAGCTAGCCCATATTTATGTAACAAGAACAAATTGGTATAGGACTTGATCACATCTGAGATTAAAATTAAACATTATTACAATATAAAATAAATGGTTCTTCTAAGAATTACTCTTTTATAAAGTAAAAAAATGAAAACTAGAGCAATATCATTGAAGAGTTCTTGCTGAAACTCTCCATTCTGATCAAGCACAGCATTAGCCACCTGACTATCAAGGGGTTTTCTAGGAGATCTGGACTGGAAGTTAGAAGTTCTAGAACCCAGTCTTGACTCTGACCAACTGTGTGATCTTGGACAAGCCCTTTAGCCTCTCTGAACTTTACTTATTCTCACCAGCAAAATTAGCTATTTTGATGAGATATCTTCGAAAACAGCATGTCCAAGGAAGCATAAGCCAAGCCACATATGTAGTTTTAAATTTTGTAGTAGCCATATTTTCAAAAGTAAAAAGAAACAGATAAAATTAATTTTAAATATATTTTAATTAGCCTACTATATTTAAAATAGTGTTATTTCTACATGTAATTAATATACAAAATTAGTAATGAGATAGTTCATATTATTTTCTTGTATGTATATTACACTTATAGCACATCAAAGTTTGGAAGTTAAGTTTTATTGGACATAATCTGTATTTAGATTAAATAGCATTCAGAGTTGAAAAAGTAAATGTATACCTAAGTTGTTCCAAGTACAATAAAAGTTTTTGAATAATTGAATAAAATGCCAGTTTTAAAATTTAAACCAAATACAATTTAAAATCTACTCCTGAACAATTATATACCAACAAATTGGACAATAAAAAAGGAAATTTCTAGACATGTAAAATCTTCCAAGACTGAATCACAAAGACATAGAAAAAACAAAAAAGATCAATAAAGAATTTAAATCAATAATAAAATGTCTCCCATAAAAAAAGTCTAGGTTGACATAATCTTTTATACAGAAAACCCTAAATACTCCACAAAAGTCTGTGAGAGTTAATAAACTAATTTGATAACATTTCAGGATACAAAATCAATACACAATCAGTTGCATTTCTATACACTAACAATGAACTATCTAGAAAAAATTAAGAAAGCAATCCTATATAAAATAGCATAAAATAATAAGATATTTAGAAAGAAATTTAACAAAGGAGATAAAAAGTGTACACTAAAAACTATACAACATTGATAAAAAATTAAAGAACACATCAATAAAGGAAAGGTGGACGATATTTATGAACTGGAAGAGTTAATATTGCTAAGATGGCAATAGTATTCAAAGTAATCTTCAGATTCAGTGCAGTTTATATCAAAATAATCACAATGACTTTTGTAGAAACATAAAAAAAAAATCCATTGTAAGAATCGTATAAAACCACAAAAAAACTCAAACAGCCAAAGTAAACCTGGGAATGAATAGCAAAGCTGGAGGCATCACCCTTCCTGATTTAAAATATATTACAAAGCTACAATAATTAGATCAGAATTATACTGGCATAAAAGGTAGCACATGGACTAATGGAACAGACTAGAAAGCCCATGCACCTGACAAGCAGTTAATATCCAAAATATATAAGAAACACTTATAAGACCATACAAAACAAATAACCCAATTAAAAATGGGCAAAAGGACTTTAATGGGCAAAGGACTAAAGACATAGACACGGTCAACAGTTATATGAAAAGATGTTAGATTCTGACTAAGATAATATATCCTGCAAAAGAGTACCCCAGTTCTGAAGAATGTTGACTTTCAATATGCTGTAGCTGGGTTTTCAATAGTTCATTTCCCTGAAATACGGACATTGTGCTTTAGGATAATAAAATATAAGACTGACATGTTCCTGATGCTTTACTTCTTTCAGTGTGGAATTCATGGGTGATAATGTAAGATGTATAAAGCATGAGGTTAAGTGTAGATGTGGTTGTGCTATTGCACAAATCACAAATGCAGAATGCAAATAGGAGGACATGTAACAACTCAAAAGTACCTGGTTCTAAACCAGGGAAGTAAGGACCATTTGGATGTCCAAGCTTCACCTGCATGTAGACTACTTATGTAACTCATCCTGACTTGTACCCTACATCTCTATAATAAAATAAATCTATTTTAAAAAAGAGAATGTAAATAAAACTCAAATGTGTTGAAGTTTTATGCAGGAGTGAACACACTGTTGCCCACCTCACATCTAAAGACACGTGATTTAATGTTTTACATCTGTAGCTAATATGTCCTCTGGAAGAGACCCTGGAATTATTGGCATATTCGGCCCTCAGCAAAGGCAGCCACTGGATGAAATTCAGGAAACGTTTCATCTCTGCATAACTTATCTCTAAGTTCTATAGAACACATGTTGAAATCTCCTGAAAAAATACAAAGACCAATCGACTAGGTGACATCAGTTTTTAAAAAACAACTCGGTCAGTAAAAACTATTGTGACCATTGCCAAATCACTCGGAAAAGGGAACACTTCTACACTGTTGGTGGGAGTGCAAACTAGTACAACCTCTATGGAAAACAGTGTGGTGACTCCTAAAAGATCTAAAAATTGACCTTCCGTATGACCCAGCAATCCTCCTTCTGGGAATATACCCAGAGGAACTCAAATCACTCTATGAAAAAGATACCTGCATACGCATGTTTATTGCAGCACTATTCACAATAGCAAAGGACATGGAATTCACTGTGCTGCCCATCGAAATTGGACTAGATAACAAAAGGTGGTACATATACATGATGCAATATTACACAGTCATAAAGAAGGACAAAATTATGAACTTTGCAACAACGTAAATGTATTTAGAGCCTATAGTACTCAGTGATAGCAGTGATCTATCACAGAAACAAAAAACTGAGTACCACATGTTCTCATTCATAAGCAGGCCTTGAACAATTATCATAATACTATGAAAAAGACATTGGCAGTAGTGGGAAACTGCCAGGAGAGGGAAAGGGGGGCACATTTCATCAATAAGGGTACCTGATCTCAAATCAGGCAAAGTGGGAACCAAAGTGAGGCCCAAACTGCCTGTGCAATGTCCGTTTGTATATCTAATCTTGAATTGTACACCATATCCTTAAAATAAAAAAAACACACAATAATTTAAAAAAGAGAATGGGAATGTCTATTATAAATAATTTTAATAGAAAATTTTTAGAAAAAGTCAAACATGGTATAAAAATATACCTTAGTCAATGAATACTGCTGGTAACTCTGATTTGATTTAGGGCTTGAGTACATGTATAGAAGCAGGTTTTATTTATGTTATGCCATATATTTGATTTTTAAAAATCACATATAACTCATGCTTTCTTTTGGGTGGGGGAGGGATATAATGATTGAACAGATTTCATAAGAAAAACTGAAAATTCATTTTTCTCTTTTGTCCAAATGAGCTCTGGGATGGTGACCATCTCTTATTATCCAAGGCTCTCCTAGATGGACACTTTTCAATAAAAGACTTGTTACTGCTCACTTTTCTTAGGGATTTCCTGATCCTTCTGTTTTGTTTTTGTTTTTTGAGTTGGAATCTCACTCTGTCACCCAGGTTGGAGGGCAATGGCTTGCTCCCAGCTACCACTGCCTTGTCCTGCTGAGCTCAGGTGATCCTTCCACCTCAGCCCTCTGCTTCAGCCTTCCAAGTAGCTGGATCTACAGGCACATGTCACCATGCCTGGCTAATTTTTTTTTTTTAATTGTAGAGATGAGGTCAGGCTGGTCTTGAACCTGCAGACTCAGGCAATCTTCTCACCTCGACCCTCCAAAGTGTTGGGATTACAGGCATGAGCTACTATATCCGGCCTGGCTCTGCCTTTTATTTAAGACCCTGAATTCAATCATCCCTGCCTCCCTTCCTTCTTTCTGAGTTAGAGTCTTACCCTATTGCCCAGGCTGGAGGGCAGTGGCACACTCGTGGCCACCCCAGCGTTGACCTGCTGGGCTCCGAGATTCTTCCGCCTCCGCCTTCCAAGTAGCCAGAACTACTGGTGTGCGCTACCACGCTGGACTAATTTTTGATTTATTGTAGAGACAAAGTCTTGCCAAGTTGACCAGGCTGGTCTGGAATCCCAGGCTCAGGCAATCCACTCGTCTCGACCTCCCAAAGTGCTGTTGCAGGCTGAGCCACCGAGCCCGGTTCGTGCCCATATCTGTTGGCAAATATTACCTGTTCCTTATAGGAAAACCAGACTGGCTTAAAGTCTTATTCCTCCAGGGGCAGCATGGGGAAAATAGAAAACCTCCCTGTGCACTTTGTTTACTGGTATTTTCATCTCCTCCTTTGGATGACTGTAGACCAAAATTATTTCTCCTGTACACATTCTATGATATCAGCAATGTGTATATCAGCAGCAGAGAATGTGGCAAAATAGAGACTTTTTTCTTCCTTGTAAATAAAACTCCAAGTAACACTGAGTGATAAACTGGATGTCATATCCAGAAACATTTACAATAATAAAATCTAGTTTTATGTGTATTGACTTTGCTAATTATTAGTACCAAGACTATGGGAAACCATCTTAACCTCTGTTAGCTTCCATTTCTTCAACTTTTAATGAAAAATAAGAGTTTACAATAGAAAGAATGTATTTAAACTTTGTAGCCCCATGCCTTGACTTGGATCGGCATGCAACAGATCTTAATTCTCATTACTATTCTACAGAGGATATAAATAACCCTATTTTGAATTTGTATTTCATTAATTATCTTTTTCTTTGAATATAATTATTTTAATAAATGAACTGCTTGGAGCCCTGGTATTTATCTTAGCTGCTGCATAGTTAGGCAAATAATTGTATCTTTCTAAGTTTCCACTTCGTATCACTGTTATTTTGTACAGTTACTATGAAAAATTTCCAACAAATGGCAATAATAAGTTATGTATGAACAGCTTCTTAGGAGGTATTAGCCTTTATGCTGCTGGAAATGACTTGTTCCTAAATCATTTCCTCCTGTTTTATCCAGAACAGACCATGTCTGCAAGCTGAATTCCATTAAATCAGTGTTTCCATCTGTGCATCTTTCAAAGCAATGCATGTACCCAGGCCACACTCTGAGAAATTCTGATTCAGTGGTCACAAGGTAGGGTTTGGGAGTATATAATTTAAAACTACTGCAGATGTGATTATGATGTGCATCGCTGATTAATATGAGCTGAATTAAATCAGTGCAGGAGAAGAGCATGGGCTATTATAAGCTCAAATGCTTTCTCAGTATCATTCTTGATTCTTGGACACTTGTGCTCAGTTCCTTGGAGATGAGAATAGAATTTTAATTGAGGCTATATTTCCATGGGAACAAGAAATTCAATGCTCCTTTATGTTTGCAGCTATCTGAAAAAGGTATGTTATTGTTCCCTGCCAACTGCTGCAATGCAGTGAATACTATTGAAACTAATTTGCTGTTTCACATTACCTATAATAGAATCCAGCTTGTACATTTGTAATTGTACAGAATGGTGTATCTGTGCAAGATTTTCCATTTCTGTGAATTATCTTAATAGATAAAGAATCTTAAAACTGATGTCCAACACTCTGATTTTATATATAAAGAATCAAAACTGACAGTGATTAATGACTTTGCCTGTGGTCACACAACAGGGTGGATTTTTTTTGGGGGGGGAGGTATACTTTATGCAATTAGCTACTATTTTTTTTCAGGATAGAGAAATGAATATATTTTACAAAAAAGTAGCACAACAAAAAAATAATCATCAAGGTAAAATACAACTGTCAGCAAACTTCAAAGAACCAAAGACATTTATTATACTTCACAGTTCTAGTACTTTTTGATTCTTTTGTTTTTCTATAAAGTTTACAATTAAAAGAAAACCTACTGGCAACTTGTGAAGTATAAGCCACAATATAATACTGTTCTGATTTTCACTAGTCCTCAAGAAGACTATCTTATCAATCAATATTGAATCATGACAGAATAAAGAAAGAAACTTGCTTTTTTTATTATTCTGTTTCTAACCAATATGTAAAACCTATAAAACACACATAAAATAATGAATGGAATACTTGGCTTTAGAATCTAATTTATTCCTAGGTAGTCTTTCATAAGTACTCACACAAAATGCTGGTTGGAAAGTGAATCATGGACAAAACAGATACAGATTTTAATATCTTCTTTCCTTTCTTCTGTTTTTACTTAATGTTAGTACTTTCAAAAAAGTATATACTATGTGTAGGTATAGCAATATAGTAAACACCTGTGAAACCACCATCAACTTAAGAAATAGAATATTATTATTGCTTTACAGCTTATTCTTTGCCCTATGTTTATTCTACTCTCTCTCCTTCTTCTGAAGAAAGAAAAATACCAAATTTAGGGTTTATTAGTCTCTTTATTTTCTTCATAGTTTTATCATGTCCGTATATCTTTTTGAAGTGTATATATCATAGGAATTCTACTAATATATATATATATTCTTCTATTGCTCACTTTTATCACTCAGAATGTATTCTTCATTTTCTAGCATTGTTTCAGTTCCATTCATTTTCACTGCTAGTACTCTACTCTGGATGAATTTACCATTTTTTATTTTTTTATTAGACCTTTTTCATTTGCCTCTCTAGTTTCTTGCTATCATAAGTGATGCTTCTTTATTCATTCTTGCCCATGTCTTCTGGTGTCCATAAGCAAGATTTCCTGAGGGTATATTTACCTAAGAGTAGAACTGTTGGATTTTAGGACATGTGAACCTCTCTCTACTAGTTAATATGCATTTGAAATTATAGCAAAGAGATAATAGCAATTAGTACATCCACAAAACCATATGAGAGTTCCTCTTGCTCCACAATAGTTGGGAATGATAGTTTATCACACTGCAGTTTTTAATTGCACTCTCATGATTTCTAAAGATTTTCAACATCTTATCAAATGCTTACTAGTCTTTCCTGCTTCCACATTTAGCAAGTGCCTACTCAATACTCTTGCTCATTTTTCCATGGATATGTTTGTCTTTTTAAAAACTAATGTATTGGAGTTCTTAGTATATTATGTATTCTCATTTCTTGTTAGTTGCAAATATTCTTATTTCACAATTTTTTACTTTGTGAGTGTCTCAATGAATAAAAGTTCTACATTTTACTGTAGCTGATTTATTAACATTGGTCCCTCTTGGGTCTTACTATAAAGATATTCTATTATATTTTCTTCAAAAATTGTTATAATTGTCTTTCACATATGAGTGGAATCCTTATGAATCTGATAATTCTGTATACTCCATTCATTTTCTTATCTAACTCGACAATTGATTGTCCTAGCAACCTTTATTAAAATGTTCATTATCCTTTTACTGAATTACACATTTCATAAATCAAATATTTATGTGTAAATTTTCTCTGTTCTCTATAATCTGTGTAACTAGACTATTTGTATATCCCATGGCTTGTAGCACAATATAAGTCTTGATATTTGGGCAAATTCTTCCCTTTGTTCTTCTTTCTTCAAAAGAATTGTGTACTCTTAGACTTATGCTGTTCCATATAAAACTTAGAGTTAACTTGTCCAGTCACATAAACAAAGCATTGGATTGATTAATTTGGAAATGTTGATATCTTTATAATAGTGTTTCTTTCAACACATGGATATAGTATTCTTTTATATTTATTCAAATTTCATTTAATATTTTTAAATTGTTTTATAATTTTTTCCCTATATATTGTACATCTTTGTTAGATTTATTCCTATTGATTTTGTGTGTGGTTTATTGTTACTCTTTTTTACAAATTACTCTTTTTACTTGAAGTTGGCATGAAGAAAATGTAATCGGTCTTGCAGACTGATTTATATTCAGCCATCTTCTTAATACTTACAATCTATTTATACATTCTCTTGGAATTTTTTTGAATATAGATTAATAAACTGAAAATAATAACTATTTTCTTTCTTATCTTAAATCCTTTGACCTTAGCTTATGTCATTAGCTAGTATCTCCAGTAGGCTGTTGAAAAAGACTAGTGACCAGTGGGGATTTGTACCATGTTTCTGATATCAGCAGGAATGTTTTATTTTTTTTCCATACATCTATATTATACTTGTTGTAGGCTTTTCAAGATATCCAGACCACTTCAAACCAAATCCCCTGCATTTTTTTTTGTATGAACCTAGACTCCAAATTTGTATTCATTACTAGGGTTGGAAATATGCAAGATTATTTTATTGACAATTAAAGTTAGTGAGGGATGGTTTATTTCTAGTTCATCTTTATACTGATTTGTTCTGGCTTTTTAGTGAGAACTCTGGTTAGATTTCCTATCTTAGGCTGGCCCTGGATATTGTTTTCCATATGATTATCTCAGTAATTTGTGTCTTAGTCCATTTGGGCGGCTATAACCAAATACTGTAAACTGGCTAACTTAAAAACAACAGAAATTTACTTCTTTCAGTTCTGGAGACCAGGAAGTCCAAGTTCAAACTACCAGGAGATATGGTGTCTGTTTCAAAGATGGTGCCTTTTAGCTGTATCTTTTTCACACAGTAGAAGGACAAGGTATTTCTGCAGAGTCTCCGTTTAAGGACACTAATCCCATTTATGAATGTTCTACTCTCATAACCAAGTGATCTCTCAAAGGTCCCACCACAAACATTCAGTGGATAGTACTCTGTGAAAAAGTTAGCAGCATTTTACAAGGGTTCTTTGTATGCCATTAGGGCTAAACACTGCCTTTATGTTCACCATGTCTCCATGATTCTTTACTTCCTAGTCAACCTAGGTGTATTTAAAATTTTAAAACTCTTATTCATTATTTTTAGTTATTTTCAATAAAACAAGTGGTCTCTGGAAAATTGAAATCAATTAATTAGTTTATAGAAAGGAAAATATCTGATATTTTTAGAGAAATAAATGGATAAAGGAATTCCAACAAAGTTTTTTTTCTAACTAAGACCTCTGCTTTCACTAACATTTAAAAATATTCTAGTGTTAATTATTTTAAAAAGGAACAATTTCATTTTTGTGATAAAATTGGTGAAAAGTAATTATAAGAAGGTATGCTATAATTATAAGAAGTTGTGCTGACATTGAGCAGGTGCTGAATACTCATTGATTGAGTTCATTAATTAAGATTTCTCTACATCCCAAATGACTATTATTTATTGAAGTAAAAGGAGTATAGAAGAAAATACTAATAAGTCCCCTGAACAGAACAGCATTTAAAAAATGTATATGAATTTCCTGGTCGATTTAGAATGGGAGAAATATAGACTTTGTAGATATACAAAGGGCTTTTAAAAAGTCTGACCCCACCCTTTCATTATACAAGAAAATAAACTGAGGATCAGAGAAGTTAAACAAATTGCCCAAGTCATACAATAGTTTAAAGAGAGCAGAAGTGTAAGCTCAGGTCTTCCACCTTTCAACTTAATTGGGAAATTACTCTAACTGCTGTTATCATGATATACAAAATTCTGGGTGTCCTAGATGTTTACTAAGAAACTTTTTGGGTAACAACCCCCTATAAAATTTGAGGATCTGCATAAATCCCAGTTACCATGTAGGGAAGAGCACATAATTGTTTATTTCTAAATGTTTGTTTTAAAGTTCCAAACCAGGTATTATGTAGTAGCCATGTTCTTAACTGAGTATAATATGAATTCTATTTTCAACTGTGACTACATTTCCTCAAAATTCACAAGGGAAGTTATGAATCAGAACATAAAAAGAATCAATGGGATGAGTCTCTTAGGGAGTTAATATGCAAAGATTTTGGAACAAGATTATTTGTTCATCTTAAGTCTCTTAACTAAAAGGCAAATTTGGCACAATATGATGGCAAAGTTCATGTTGATTTATGAGAAGGAACTTAATATTCTCATGCCACCACAGATTTAATGCCAGGAAGAGTCTCTGGAGATGGAAGAGTCATCAAGACAGTTCAAAGCTTCTAGAAGAAGTCTGGATATCCTAATGCAGTCATCAATGTAGGACAGATTGTGGAACTACTGCTATTTTGTACTTATTTTATTTTGACTTTTTCAGTAAAAATTACTTTAACATTTTTGGAGAGGTAATGATACAGGTCTAGAGGCATCTGGTGTCGGAAATATATGCAAGGCCAGTAATGCTGTAACTTACTCTTTTGATGCTAAGAATTAGTTGACCTGTTCTATATTTTTTTCTGGCTCCAGCAACATAGCTGCCAAATGTAGGTCTGCTTTTTCTGCAATTATTTTACTGAAAAATTTATAAAAGTGTTTATATTTCAGAAACCTGAGTGTGCTATGTCATATTTAGAGTCAACTAATTTTTACTGATTACTTACCATTAGCCAACTACTCTGTTGAGTGCTTTTGTATATTTTATTTTATTCTATTCTGATTTTTCTAAAATCAGTGTCTCACTCTGTTGCCCAGGCTGGAATGTGGTGGCATGATCATGGTTCAACACAACCTTGGCCTTCAGGGCTCAAGCAATCCTCCCATCTCAGCCTCCTGAATAGCTGGGACTACAGGCATGTTGGGAGCCAGCCAAAGAGGCCCACTGAGCATTAGGGATCAGGAAGGGCTGTTGACCCCGAGACCACTAGGATGCATTCGGGAGCTATTTGACCCCATTTCCTCCCCCTTTCTACTCAGCACTAACCAGATTAAGCTCCTGTGAGCTCAAAACATAAAAACTCTGAGACCGGGATGAACACAAGCTAACTTTAGAAGCTCATTGCTCCCATTCTTCCACAGACTGCAGTTTTGGCTTTCACACAACTTATAATTCAAACTCGTGTCACATCTAAGAGTCTTAGTATTGGTCACAGGGTTCTGAGTCATGATCTTAGGATTTGTTGAAGGTGTAAATTGTAGAATATAATTTTAGAAGACAGCCATTTTGTTGAAAGAATGCGGCTGGGTTACTTGCAGGTAGCCCACTGTGAACTTTGGACTGGGCCACATTCCAAACATTCTGGGATGGGTCACTTTCATTTGTAAAGTAAATACTTAAGCTTCTATAGAATTGTTTAACTTGGCATAAATCAATCAGCTTAGGATGAAAAAGGTTTATAGAATATGTCAGTCACAGATTGGGTTATCCTTTGTTATGGGATTTTAAGATTATCATATGAAAAGGGTTTAAAGGCAATCATTGATTAAGTTTTCATGGATTAAGGTTTCTGGTGGGTGGGGGATGCATCTGACTTTGTGTATAAAAGACCCGTTGTAATTCCCAATAATACACATCGCTTCTGCACTAGACCGGAGTCCAGTCTCTTTCTTTCTCTCTTTCTCTTTCTCTCTTCTTCCCCCCAGTTGCTGACGCCGTCTCCACCTTTGGGGTACCCTGAACCCGGCTGGAGCTGGTCTGCAGCACAGGCATGTGCCACCACACTTGGCTTAATTTTTTATTTTTTTGTAGAGACAAGGTCTTGCTGTGTGGCCTAGACTGGTCTCAAACTCCTGGGCTCAAGCAATCATCCTGACTCAGCTTCCCAAAGTTTGGGGATTATAGGTGTAAACCACTATGCTCAAATAATTCTGAAATCTTATAAGCACTGTTTCAATTTAAAGATGAAGGAAACACAGTAAGTAATTTGCATGAGGTCACAGAGCTAACAAATGGCAGAAATAGCATTTGAATCTGATGCTCTTTTTTCCAAATTGTGTCTCTTACCAAATGTCAACTTACCTATGAAAACAGGACTTCAATAAAGCCAAATATTGGTTTGTGCAACAGTTTTCTGTCTTTCAGAAATTTTGGGGAAAAAAATCTTATCACAGCTACAGATGACAGATCAGTTGTCTGACAATGCTGATGCCAAATATCAATTACTTTGACTGAATAAAAATAAAGAAATCAATTGAGTATTTGTAGAATGGGAAAATGTTTATTCATACCATTCTTTCATATACCTCTCAATGTTATGTCCCCTTTCTCCTTTCCAATGAAAGAACTATACAGTCCAAATTTCAAACCAATGTGGAAATTTCCCCAACAGTCTTTCATGGTCCAAACCTTGACAGTTTTGTGAATGGCTAAATCAAGACAGACATAAACTTGGATTAGCCTGAAAAATTATGATGTATGATTTGAGCAATAAGAGATTTTGCCTTTCCTTGATCTGGGTTAGAACTTCTAGTCTGACACTCTGCCTGACATCTTGATCAACATTTATGCTTCTATTTTTCACTGCAAATAAAGCTACTTAAGGAAAAATACTAAGTTTTATAATTTTTAATTTATTTTATAAAAATTCTTTGTATGCATAGCTCCTGGCACCTGTAAGAGGGTAAATAGATATTAGTTACTAAGTTATCCACAAATGAGAGTTTGCTATAGACTATGTATAAGTTGTACCCAGAGGTAGAAATTTGACCAAATAATCATGAAAAAAAAAATCAAGATTAAAGTGTGTCAGTTTATAAGGGGATAAGTCATGAAGCTGCAACAAATAACCTAGTGAAAAACACATATTCTTTCCAACTAAATCTACCTTGAATTAACTTTATCTTACAATCATGCAGGACCAGAAAGAAATTTCTAAAAATGAGAGCGATATGTCATTGTGATTTTTAAAAAATGAGAACAGAGTTGAGTTATATTTACCCAAATGTGTAAGTCATGTTGAAATAGTTCAACCAAGGGTATTCAAAATATTAAACTGAGGCATAAAATATTGCCACTTACCCCAGGCTATTGAGCATGATGCTTGCAAAATAAAAAAAGTCAGTTCTCCTGACAGTTGATACAAAACTAATCCTGACATCTCACTCCCCTTCTCATATGAGGTTTTTTTGTTCTGTTTTGTTTTGTTTTGTTTTTTAAGATGTGGGGTACAATTCAGGGTTAGGTATACAGATGTTTATTATGCAGTTACCCTTGTTGATGAAGTGTGCCCCTCCCTCCCTTGACAGTTTCCCTCAACTGCCAATTCCACCCTGCCTCCCCTGGCAGTTTCCCACTACTGCCAATCCCTTTCTTATAGTATTATGATAATTGTTAAAGGTGCACATATGAGTGAGAACATGTACTCAGTTCTTTGTTTCTGTGATAGATAGCTCAGTATTATAGACTCTAAGTCCTTCCAAATTGCTGCAAAGTTCTTATGAGTTTTTGACAAACGGAAAGTAAGGTAGAAAGGGAGAGAAGGGAGAAAGATGCAAGTGTAGAAAGTCTTTTCTTTCCTTTCTTTCCTCCCTCCCTTCCTTCTTGCTTTATTTTATTTTATTATTTTCTTTCTCCAGTAGGGTTCTAGGGGGCTCAGGACAAAATTGGGAATTCTTTCTCATTTTCTTATTTTTAGAACAATAGATGACCATTTCATAGGTATACATGATTTTTTTTTCAATCTGTGCCATAGCTTCAGAGTTTACCTCAGTTGTGTCCTCTAGAAATGAAAATATTTAAATAAGTAGGAGTTTTAAAAAGGCATATTTCATTTAATCCATTTAATTTGTTCCTTTTATTTTACTAAATGAGTGTTATTGTACAAAGTTAGAGCAAAACGCTGGAATCATAAAAGATACTCACTATAGAGCAGACAGTAGATGATTCATCTTTTCTTCCAGGTAAAGAGACTATGCTAGCATGATATCAAAACAATGTTTGAAAAAAAGAGAAAAATCAATCAACTTTTGTCTCTAGTCAGGCAAGAAACCAAACATTCAATGTATTTTTTCTTTGTAAGAGGCTTATTTTTAATTGAATTACATAATTCATTAGGTAGATTATGGCAAAGCCTCCAAACTCTCACTGGTATACCTTGTTTCTTTGCAAAGAAACTTCTTTTTTTCTCTCATGAAAGCTTTCCCTTGGGTGATTTTTATAATCTATGACAATCTAAACATAATCTAAACAATCTAGAAATAATACTTATTGAGATAGTACATTCACTTGACAGTTAGGAAGCTATACAAATTGGATATTTCATTATTTATTATAATGTCAACAACTTCATGGGTCTATCTTATGTATGTATATATGTATGTTTGCTTGTATTTATTTATTTATTAATATCTTTAAGGCATAGCACAGTACATGCTTAATCTGTCCTTATTAATGGTAGGGAGTTTTAAAAGAATGTTTAATTACACACTGTGAGTACTAGCCATTAAGAAAATAACTGCTAGAATATTGTATTGTGAGGCAGTTTATTGGCTAACTACATAGGTAGGGTATGGCTGAGAAAAATTACTTTACCAAAGATTCTAATTAAAATAGTGACTGTATATAAATGAATCCAACATCCTTCACTGAGAAAACTGATAGAAAAATTAATATAAAAATAAAGTTAAATAAAATAGTATTTCTTCCTGATTTAGGTTAAAAAAAGAATCTTTCCCAGGGTAGAGGACAGGAATGAAATGGAGATAGAAAAAGTATGCTACATCTTCTGAAGAAAGATGATCCATATTATACTCAATTTCTTCTGGTGCTTTTAAAGTTGTAAATAAGGCACTGTGAGAGAGTATAGTTAAAAATATACATATTAGGATTTGCATGTGTTAACTTAAGAAAAAGCTGGAGGAGACAGTTGCCACTCTCTGTGAAAGTTAGAGATGCCTTGTGGTAATTACTGAGTACCTGCTGCAACAGTGGAATATAGAACAAAAATGTAACTCTGGGAAAGCGCTCCTGCCTCCTGAGAAGAGTCATCATGTGAGGAAATCACTGCTCTTTGGAAAAAGCACATTGTTTTCCTCCTCACCAGTGGCATATGACACCAGTCAGATGCTGCCTCAGAGCCCGGTTTACAGAGCTAGCACAGAACACCAGCACTACAGCTACCTGTGTCCATGGAGGATCTCAACACCATTGTCACCAGTATGGTGATATTTACTCACAAAGATTGAGACAAATGTATTCCAATTTTTCTTCCAAAAAGAAGGAAGGAAGGAAGGAAGGAAGGAAGGAAGGAAGGAAGGAAGGAAGGAAGGAAGGAAGGAAGGAAGGAAATCAGTTTATCTGCCCTAAGGGCTAACTCTAAAATAGTAAACTTCTAAAATGTTTTGTGTACCCACTGAAATTAAGAAACTTTGTCTAATAAAAATGCTTAAAGTTATTTATATGCTGACTTTGTACTCCAAAACTTTCCCAAAGTCATTGATCAGTGCAAGGAATTTTTTGACAAGCTCTCTTGGGTTTTCAAGGTACAGGATCATATCGTCCTCAAAGAGCGATAGCTTAACTTCCTCTTTTCTTATTTGAATACCACTACTTTCCCTCTCTTGCCTGATTGCTCTGGCAAGTACTTCCAGCACTATGTTGAAAAGGAGGTGTGAGAGTGGGCAACCTTGTTTTGTTCCTGTTTTTAGGTCAAATGGTTCCAACTTCTGTCCATTGAGCAATATGTTGGCTGTGGGTTTATAATACATAGCTTTTGCTGTTTTGAGGAATGTTCCTTCTATGCCTAGGTGTTTAAGAGTTTTTATCAGCTGGGCTCGGTGGCTCAGCCTGTAATCCTGCACCTTTGGGAGGCTGAGGTGAGTGGATTGCCTGAGCCCGTGGGTTCGCGACCCACCTGGGCAGCGAGACCTCTACAATAAATCAAAAAATCAGCCGGGCGTGGTAGCACATGCCTATAATTCCGGCTACTTGGAAGGCTGAGGCAGAAGGATCGCTGGAGCCCAGCAGGCGAGGCTGCAGTGGCCGGGAGCGGCCACTGCACTCCAGTCTGGGCGACAGAGTGAGACTCCAACTCAAAAAAAAAAAAAAAGAGTTTTTATCAAGAAGGGGTGCTAGACTTTGTTGAAAGCTTTTCTGTGTCTAATGATATAATCATGTGGGTTTTGTTTTTACATCTGTTAATATATCAAATTATGTTTATGGTCCTTGTGGATGTTGAACCAGCCCTGCATCCTGGGAATGAAGCTAACTTGGTCATGAGGTATGTTATTGAATCCAATTTACTAGAATCTTAGTGAGAATTTTTGCATCTTTGTTCATCAAGGAAACTGACCTGTATTTCTCTTTCCTTGTTGGGTTTTTATCAGGTTTGGGGATCAGTGTGAAGTTAGCTTCATAAAATGGTGTGCAGAGAGTTCCATTTTTCTCGATTGCCTGGAATTCTTCCTTCCTTCCTTTCTTTCTTTCTTTTTATTTCTTTTATTTCTTTCTTTCCTTCTTTCTTTTTTCCTTCCTTCCTTCCTTCCTTCCTTCCTTCCTTCCTTCCTTCCTTCCTTCCTTCCTTCCTTCCTTCCTTCCTTCTTTCTTTCTTTCTTTCTTTCTTTCTTTCTTTCTTTCTTTCTTTCTTTCTTTCTTTCGAGTCAGTGTCTCACTCTGTCACCCAGGATGAAGGGCAGTGGCACGCTCATGGCCACCACAACCTCAACCTGCTGGATTTAGGTGGTCCATCCACCTCAGCCTTCCAAATAGCTGGAACTACAGGTATGCGCCACCAAGCCCAGCTAATTTTTTTTAAAATTTGTTATAGAGTCAAGGTCTCACCATGTTGCCCAGGCTGGTCTCAAACCCACTGAGTTAGGCAATCTTCTCGCCTCTGCCTCCCAAAGTGCTGGGATTACAGGTGTGAGCCATCATGACTGGCAAAAACACTTTCAAAAATATTGGTATCAGCTCATCTTTGTATGTTTTATAGAATGCAGTCCCACATCTTTAAAATAAAATAAGAACAAAAATAAAGTTACAAATTGTTCAAATGTGCTTATTTTCTAGATGAGGGATTTTTGTTGTTTCCTCTAAAACAATTATCTGTGTCACTTGTTAAATTGTTTTGTACTTTTAGGCAAGAATTAAGTAATTTATACTCAATTAGGCCAGAAAAAATTGTGTCAGTAGCCTTAACTTAGTTGAGTATATTATTTTCCATACTTAATCTTTGAATTTATATATCTGATTACTTAAATTATATCTTCAATTTTAAAAATGAATAACCCTCTTTTAAATGATAAATTTGTAAAATCAAAGACCTTAAATGTAGCAAATATGACATTTAACATTCTAATCATTATGAGGATTTACTTTGTGGGTCTTTTTAGAGCAATTATTCTCAGTCTTGGCTGTTCATTACAATCACATGGGGGAAGTTAAGGAAAGAAAAGAAGAGAAAAAAAGAAAGAAAGAAAGAAAGAAAGAAAGAAAGAAAGAAAGAAGGAAGGAAGGAAGGAAGGAAAGAAAGAAAGAAAGAAAGAAAAAGAAAGAAAGAAAGAAAGAAAATGGAGGGGTGGGGAGGGGATGGGAGGGAGATTAAATGAACAACAAAAATTGTGATGCTTGGATCTCCTCCTCTGTAGTTAAGGAACAGAGAAGACATAGAGGTTTTTAATATTTCCTTATAAGGTTTTACTATGCAAAGTGGGAATATTTTTTAGAAAAATGTCCAGAGATATACTTCTTTGCTTATGAGATGACAAATTAGAAAGTGAAAAGAATTACTTGATACTTTTTTTCATATATTTATGCATACCCAATGTAATTATGAGTATGAGAAGTACTTACAATTCTTATTTCTTTATATAACATAAATATTTAATATTGTTTTTATTAAGAAAGGAGTATTTATAAATGCTGGAGGACAAAGACAAAAATGAAGGATTAAAATTAAAAGAAAATTGTTATCAGTAACTCCTTTAGAGAATGTAGAACTAATAATCAATAAGCTCATCTCATTGTAATGTATTAATGTTAGAAATTTCCAACTATTTTAAATGTCCATACTGAAAATCTCTGAGGCGAAAGAATTGATAAAATCCTCCTCATCTTTCTAACGTCACATGGAAATGCAGAGGACCAAAAATGGCCTAAACAAATCTGAAAGAGAATAAAGACTTAACTATTAAGCTACAACCATATTCAAGAGTAGCATTCTCATAAAGTAGACAAATAGATGAATTAAATACAACTGAGAGTTTAGAAATAGACTCGTACATATATGATAAGTTGATTTTTGACAAAATTACAAAGGAAATTCAATAGAGAAAGAATAATCTTTTCAAAAATTGGTGCTGGAAAAATTGGCTATTTATATGCATAAAAATGAACTTAATTTATACCTCACATTCAGTATGAAAATTTACTCAGAATGGATCATAAACCTAAACACAAATCTAATAAAAGAAAACCACTGTGACCTTGGGCTAGGCAGAGGCTATTTTAGCTATGACACCACAAGTCTGATTCACAAAAGTAAAAATTATGATTGCATTTTATCAAAATTAAGAACTTCTGCTTTTCAAATGACAGTTAAGAGAATGAAAAAAATAAGAAATAGATGAGAAGATTATATTTGCAAATCACATATGTAAGAAAGAACTTGTAAGCAGAATACCAAAAAACTCTATCAAAGCTCAGCATCAACAAAATTTCAACTTTAAAATTGGACAAAAGATTAAAAGACTTGTTCCCAGAGAAGAAAGAGAAAAATCAAAAAAGCATATTAAAAAAACACTTAACTTCATACATCATTAGGGTAATGAGAAACAAACAACAATGAGATACAATAGGTATATTAAATCTTTTAATATACCCATTAAAAGATTTTAAATTGTAAAAGACTGACAATACCAAGTATTGGCTAGGATGTGAAGCAACTGGAACTCTCATAAATTGCTGGTGGGAATGTAAAATGATACAGCCATTTTGGAAGATGCTTTGGTAATTCATAGTGTTAAATGTACACTTATCATATGACCCAGCAATCACACTCCTGGATATTTACCCAAGTGAAAGGAAAACCTGTGGTCACACAAAAATTTCTGCACAAATACTTACAATGACTTGATTCATAGTGGCTTCGAACTGAAAACTCCAAATGTCCTTCATCTAGGGAATGGATACACAAATCTGGTACATCTATATGAAGGAATACTACTCAGTAATATGTGAAAAACTAATACACACAGCATGCATGAGTCTTAAATGTATTAAAGTTACCAGAATCAAATGTTATGATGTTTATATGCTGGTCTTTAAAAGGCAAACGTTATCAGAAAGTAAAACTTTCTGCAAGGATCTGGGGTTGGTGGGGTAGTTGACCTCAAGGGGTCATAGAAAAAAATTTTGAGGGGAAGGAGTTATACTACATATTCAGGGAGCACCAAAAAATATATATACACATTTTAAGTATGATGTTGGCTCAAAAGATGGCATTAATCAAATGAATGCCAGCATCCTGACGCAACAAGCAGGACAAAGAAAATAGCAGAAACAGGGTTGAGCAAATGTCATGGTACACATTGCTACTGTAATTTAATTCAACTTCGAAAAATAATATTAGATAACATCTCTTAAAATATGTTTACATTTTTTGGCAGCCCCTGTTTATATAGAATAGTTCCTTCTCCAAAATTTTATATGAGACAGGGTTTCACTCTGTAGTAGTCCAGGCTGGAGTGCAGTGGTGCAATCATGGTTCACTGCAGCCTTGACTGCCTGGACTCAAGCAATTCTTTCACTTCAGCCTCCTGAGTAGCCGGGACTACAGGCATGTGCCACTTCAGCCCCCTGAGTAGCCGGGACTACAGGCATGTGCCACTTCACCAAGCTGATTTTTTGTAGAGATGAGGTCTCACTATGTTGCCCAGGCTGGTCTTGAACTCCTGGGCTCAAGTGATCCTCTCACCTTGGCCTCCCTAAGTAATGGAATTAGAGGCATGAGCCACTGTGCCTGGCCTATTCTATACCGTGCATGTTTATCAAAATGTGCAGAATTATACATTACTAAAAATAATACATTTTTCTGTATGTAAATTTTTTCTTAAATTTTTAAATGGGAAAGCACCAAACCAAAATGTCTGCATATGACAGCAAATTGCTTCTCTGATAAATGTGATTCTAAAATATATATGAAAATTGCCCTACAATGACTCAGCTCCTGTTGGATTCCAACTCAGTGCTCAGTAATGCCTGTATAAGAGCCCTACCCCGTGCTGACTCATTTGTACTTCAGTATTTAATCCCTCTATTCTAGGCTTGGCTAGAGACACTGAGGATAAACTGAAGGGTGTGTGACATTTAGCCTGGAGAAGTCCAACAGCCAAGACCTGGACAAACAATGCTCCTTCACTGTGGGACACAGTGTCCATATGCAAGGAAGAAACTCCCTCACAGGTCAGTGCTATGAAACACTAGAATGGTTGCAGAGGAAACTTGTAAGCACTTTTCTAGAATCCTAATGAAAGAATAAGGGTACCTGACTCTCAGGGATTCTTTCATTCATTACATACTTTTGGAACACATGCTGAGCACAGGACACAGGCTGGGTCCCAGGAACAATGATTTACAAGATGTTCTGCTCTTCGTAAAAGGAGAAAAACTAGGGTACTCCATTGTGAAAATAAATCCAGATGCAGATAGCTCAAATTATTACTTTGGAAGCGCCAGGTAGATACAGCCACCATTTGCATAGATTCATTTCTCCCAGTAGAATAACATGTTGTAAGTACTTTTAAATATGAACATAATTAGGAATTAAAGATGCAGCATGATCTGAAATGTCAGTAACTCAGGTCTGTGGGATTAAAAGTGCTGAAAGAATTAGGCAGACTCACTGATTAGATGTGGAAATACATATCTAGTCCTATTCATAAGACATAAAATACATAAGTGTATTTAACTGCCTCACTAATTAGGAAATATATAGTGACTAATACAGTTTAGCTGATGATTAACATTACACTGCTTATGTTTCTATAAATTATGAATAGAAATATACACATACTCACCTACAAACATACAATTGTGAGATTAAAATGTCCTGTGGTATGATATGTTTCATGCAAAGTTAGTTTATTTAAGGCATTAGCTTGCATCCTTTTTAATGTCTTTTGAAATTACACTTTACATAAACATAAATCATTTGGTTAAGTCAATTAACATAGAGTATAAAGCAAACAAGAGTCCTAAACTACTGTTTATGGGCACACTTTTCTGTGTTTATGACTGTAATTCTCAAAGCATAAGCTTTGTAAAGCCATCACTTCAGGAATCTGGAAACGTCTGGCATCTGCTGTGAAGAATGCAGTATCCATGTTTACAACAAAGGTGTGACCTGAATTCTAACAGATGCAAAACAACCCAGACAATCCAGTCTTATTCAACACACACCCCATGCTTGCCAGTGTGAACACTATTGCCATTCTCATCCCACATTCCTCCTGCAAACATGTAGGTTTATATCAATGCCTTAGAGGCATGACATGATTCATTGAGAAATGTTAATGGCCTAAACATGGCTAACAAATGGCTTTCAAATTCTTGGTTCTGGGAAGGATAAGGTAGACAAGGTAGGGAAAGGAGGAAGGGAATTGTCATATGCATTCATGTACTAAGAAGGCACTTTGATGTGTTCATATTATCACAATAAATCATAGAAATGGCTAATAATATCTGCATGTTATATGTTAGCAATCTGATATAGCTACAATCTCTTTTCTGTTACTTGAAGGACATCTGAAAGGACCAGAAAGCTTTCCTTTCCAATGTTCTTCTAAGGCCAGTCTATCTGGCTACTCCCTTAAAATGCCTAAGATTCCAGATAGCTTCCATTGGGTTGAGGCAGTGCTTTGCAATGTTGCCTACTCAGGACATTTGCATTACCATGACCTGGGATGCTTGCAAAAGATGTAGATTCCTGTGCCCCAATTGTGTTTTCAAATTGTTAGGATTTGGAATTTAGGAATGAGAAACTGGATTTTTCATAATCATATATTTTTATTTGTCATAATGTTTGTTTTCAAATAATCATTAGTAATCAAAATAATAAAAAATAAATCATTTTTATGATATAGTTATACTAAAGGTTTCAGTGGTTTTCTGTGAAAAAGCTAGAATAATAAATATAAGGCTTATTATTATTAACCAATATAGTGTGGTGGGCAAGATTATACATTTCAATAGCATACAAAACTGCTCTGTACTTGATACTGACTTTGAGAATAGAAAACATTAAAATATGGAAATATTAACTAAAAATAAACATCACATAAAAATCATTAAAGGTTGAAAGATACTAGCACAAATATTAAATACTTAAAAATTATTATCCTTAGAATAAAACTTAGAAACATACAAAGCATTAATTAATCTGTCTCATAGTCTTGGTGCTTATTTCTTGACAGTTATTACAGATGTAGAAATTTTGTTTTTCATTTTAGTTGAATTGTTAAGAGGGACACTAAAAGATTTTCAAGTTCAGCATAAAGGTACACATTGTTTCATATAAGATATTTTCCTCTTTACCAAAGAATTTAGTTTGTTTGCTCTGATTTTGCCTTTTTGTTGTTTTTGATAGAGACTGATATTATTTTGTTAATTCATATTTGTTTATGGTGAATATTCAAATACTGGAAAATGCTGGGGAGCATTACTGGGTAGTACTGGAATAACAAAATATCTGGGTTTCATAGTGAGATTAGCAGCTGGCCAATTATTCACATGTAGGGAAGGACTGATTTTGCCTTTCAAACTTGTTATTTTCTTCAAACACCTAGAATTTGTATAAAGTATATTATGCATAACACCTGTAAATATTCTAATTTCAAGGATGACTTACTCTAAGCAGCAGACAGGGCCATGAAGGCATGCTTAAAATATGGCAACATCTATAAGCAAGACTGACTACTGGAATCCTGATTGCTGAGCTGGTTCTCTCCTACCTCCTCCTGTCTTTGATCCCAGAGTTTCAACCTTGACTTTCAGCTTTGTGTGTCAGTGTTTCCTGCTCTTACTTGACTTGAGTCAGTGCATTTCTTTGAACCAGGATAGACTTTGTCCATTGGTAGCTTTAATTCTTGCAAGAGAATTATAACATCTTTTCCTGCATTCCTGATTTTTTCTATTAGGAAAGTACATTTTCTGAGAAATATCAGAAAAAAAATCCCCACATGAGAAACACTGCGTTCCACCATCAGAGATTTCTTTTTTTGTTTTGTTTTGTTTTTGTTTTTTGTTTTTTGAGTTGGATTCTTAGTCTGTCGCCCAGACTGGAGTGCAGTGGCCACTCCCGGCCACCACAGCCTCGACCTGCTGGGCTCCGGCGATCTTTCCACCTCAGCCTTCCAAGTAGCTGGAACTACAGGCGCGTGCTACCACGCCCAGTTACTTTTTTATTTATTGTAGAGATGCGGTCTCGCCAAGTTGCCTGGGCGGTTCTCGAACCTGTGGGCTCAGGCAATCCACTCACCTCAGCCTCCCAAAGGCGCGGGATTACAGGCTGAGTTACCGAGCCCAGCTCACCATCAGAGATTTCAATGGACTGGGTTTGAAGCAGTGTCTGAGCCTACATGTTTAACAAACATCCCAGGTGATTTTTATGACCATCAAAGTTTAAGAACTACCTTTTACAGGTGCTTAAAATTAAAATATAAATATCTCTAGGTGACATATTGCAATAAATTATTATCAACCTTAGTTCAAATATATTACAGAATGGCTCCAGTTTAGTGCAGAATGCTGAAGAATTGCAAAGAACAAAGGATTAATTATGAGACCAAGTTCAGGTGAGCATGTCTATGTGTGGCACCGTGGGCCCGTAGGGGAAGAACTGAGTACAGTCAATAAGAGAATAGAGTAGAGAGGACATTTTTGTGAGGGAGAAGAAAATTTTGATGATTAGATGATCAATTTAAGCTACCTCTACGTTGCATAGACGTTTTCTACTAAAAGTGAGAGGAGCCGGGCTCGGTGGCTCAGCCTGTAATCCCGCGCCTTTGGGAGGCTGAGGTGAGTGAATTGCCTGAGCCCGCGGGTTCGAGACCCGCCTGGGTAGCGAGACCTCATCTCTACAATAAATCAAAAAAAAAAATCAGCTGGGCGTGTTGGCGCATGCCTGTAATTCCGGCTACTCGGAAGGCTGAGGTGGAAGGATCGCCGGAGCCCAGCAGGCCGAGGCTGCGGTGGCCGGGAGCGGCCACTGCACTCCAGTCTGGGCGACAGAGTGAGACTCCAACTCAAAAAAAAAAAAAAAAAAAAAAAAGTGAGAGGTGTGGGGAGGAGGAGATTGAGGGTCTAGGATTATAGTTTCCTCCCGGTTGGTCAGGACAGCAAAGAACTGCCCACGAAAGCAAAACTTTAGATCTCTGGGTAACTAGATGTTTATTCTGTGGGGAGAAAACCATAATGTGATCATCAGCATAGAAGCTAGGATTTGGAGTCCCAGTGTTCTATTAAAGAAGTCCTGCGCCTTTGGGAGGCTGAGGTGAGTGGATTGCCTGAGCCCACGGGTTCGAGACCCACCTGGGCAGCGAGAACTCATCTCTACAACAAATCAAAAAATCAGCCAAGTGTGGTAGCGCATGCCTGTAATTCCGGCTACTTGGAAGGCTGAGGCAGAAGGATCGCCGGAGCCCAGCAGGTCGAGGCTGCGGTGGCCGGGAGCGGCTACTGCACTCCAGTCTGGGCAACAGGGTGAGACTCCAACTGAAAGAAAAAGAAAGAAAGAAAGAAGCAAAGAAAGGAAGGAAGGAAGGAAGGAAGGAAGGAAGGAAGGAAGGAAGGAAGGAAGGAAGGAAAGTAGGAAAGAAAGAAAGAAGGAAAGAAAGAAGGAAAGAAAGAAAGAAAAAGAAAGAAAGAAAGAAAGAAAGAAAGAAAGAAAGAAAGAAAGAAAGAAAGAAAGAGTAGCTACTTAAAGTCAAGTAAGGTAAGTTTTTCAAGAAAAGGTATCAGATACTCCAAAGAAGGTTGTTGACTGAAGTGAGTCAGAATAACATCATGGTCCGAGTGCAAAGGTTCCTTTGTAAAAATCTTCCATTTCTGCTGCTAAGGCATTTCTAACAATACCAAGAAACAACTTACAGTATTCTGAACAGAGGGTAAGAATGACAAAATGGAGTCTCTGAAGGAGCTGGCAATTTAACTTCAATATTCAAAGTGTAGCCCATGAGACAGTACCATTAGCATCACATGAAAGCTTATTATACAGGCAGAATCAGCCCAGACCTACAAAATCAGAATCTGTAGCTTAACAAGTGGGTGATCATAATACTCATTCATTCGTCTGAGGAGTCCTGGACTAGAGAGCTAGGGTTCTCAAACTTTAACATCAAAATCAGCTGGAAGTTATAGTAGAGCATTTCTAACAGGCTCTTCAGAAAGTTACACTAATGTGGTTGCTGGTCCAGGGGCTGAATTTTAGGAACCACTAATTTACGTCATACAAACTCTGTTATAACCTTTTAGTTTCCAGAGAAAACCTTTTCTTTTTTAAAAAAAATCATTAAAAATTCCTTTGTGTATTGTTCATCTGGTTCTCATATTTTATTTCATTTTCTGTTATATAACATGTCAGTTGCTGTTGCCTCTTGGCAATATTTCTTTCTGCCAATTTATAACTGAGATTTCATTACAATGTAAGGATAACCCCAGGATGGATGCCTTGTCCCAGGATGAGTGTCCTACCTGCAGATTCCTTATAAGCAAATCTTCATCTGTCCTAGGTGATGGTTTGATCTCAGAGGTCTATACCCTATTTCATATAACTCACTTAGCTAAAGCTGATTAGGGCAGGCCATGAGACCCAAAGAAAACCAGGCTATTTACCAAGCCACATATTGAACAACGGCTAATGGAAACATGTTCTAGAAATACACTCTGTTGAAATAATGAAAATGGGATGACTTATTAAATACTTTCACTTGGGAATTTAAATTAGCTATATAAGGAGAGGTGTTGCAGAAACACAGGTTAAAAAGCATACATCGAGAATGGAGTTTGTTGAGCAGAATCTAGAAGGCTGAATTTGGAACGAAGGACAGAGCTTAGAAGCATCTGTTTATATGAAGCATAGTGATGATTGTCAGTCATGCTTATTTTTTAAAAAATTGACACAAGTGTGAGCATAAGTCAGGAACTGAATTTGAGAGTTGGCCCAGCTGTCCTGCCCTGCCCTTCTTCTTATTCATGGTTTGATAAATCTCACTATGGCAGGAATATATTCTTAAGATGATAGAATACTTGGAATACTACTGAACATTCTGGTGGTTATTCATACTGCTAGATAAATATATACGGCTTTCCACTTTAGGCAGTAGTTAGGATTGTACTTCCTAACTTCCTCTTCATTGGATGGTATGTCAGTCTTAATTCTGATAAAAGCAGGGGGGAGGGGGGAGGGAGACACAAAGAAACAGAATAATTAAAGTGTTTAATAAGGAAGTTATTGCTAGGTTGTGGCAGAAGTCAATAAATGCCAATGTAGAACCCCAGGGCCAGCAACAGGAAAGAGTTGGTATCCCTAGGCCTGAAGAGACAAGAAAAATAAGTGGTTATGAGGTTTACAGAACCCAGAGAGAGTAGCTATACTGAGAGGGCTGACTGAGTCGAAGAGGAGCAACCCACTATGACCCAGAATGGAGGAAACTGGGAAAATAAAACTTAAACCTGCTTACCTCCTGCCTTCCAATCTCCTACCGGTAGCCCCATGGGCTGAACCCCACAGGAAGTCTTAGAAAAAGGAAGTAGCAGTCTAAGACACAGAGTGGTGTGCAGAGCATATCTGAAGGGGTAAGTGCAGCACAAGTGTGGCAGAGTGGCTAGTTTTCACAATGGTTTGAAAGCAAAAGCAATCTATATCATGTCCTGCCAGAAAATTTAACTGGTGAGACATCCTTGAATGTTCAGAAATATTCTAGACTGTAGCTCTTTCTACAGCCTGGTCTCTAGAGTAAGGATGACAGAACAGAGCTTCCAGTTGATTGTTGATGTGCATGTAATATGCATAGAAAGAAACCAATAGGAACTTGAGCCACTAAATTTTAAAAATCATTATCACAATAGAACCTAGCCTATACCACTGGCATAGAGAGTGTCACCTATAATTGGCATATTTTCATAACCAAACACTAAAATAACTGTTATTTACTTAGGGAATACAAGTAGAAAGTAAGGAAACTAGCATTTGAAGCCAGAAGGGTGAAAATTCATATTATTTTGGGATTAAAATACATGGTAAAACTGTGTTCTACATATTTTCATTCCTTGGAAAGTAGATAATGTAACAAATAAACGTGCAACTCCAGGGCAAGAGTTTGGTGCAGGACAATTCTCCAGATGACTTTGGACTAAGCCAGTTCTTTCTTCCTTGTTTATAGTTCTCAAAAGTAATTGTAGAATGTGATGGGAATCTAACATTCTGAGAAAGGGGAGAACTGGCCAGAACAACTGGACTCTGTTGCAGTCACTTACCTGGAAATAGGATCTCCTTCAATGTTTTAGCTCAGAAGTTTCCCTGACCCTAGGGGTCTCTCTACTGTAGTGCCAGTGTGCTACTCTCTGTCAAGACTTCATCCTCCTTGGGTAGCTTTTCTGAACCTTGGGGGAAAAGGTGACAATGAATCTTAGGCTTCTGTTGCTCTTTCTGCCTATCTGTAAGTATTATAATATATTCACTTTATGTAACGTGTTATATGAGTGTGTTCTCACTCACTGGATTCAGAAAAGGCAGTGACAGTGCATTAGTGAACATACTTTACAGTTGGAAAACAGAAAATTAGAAACGTGCTTGGGGTACTATTGATATATAACAAGGTAGAGAGACAGAGGCAGGCTCAGAAAATAATTGGCTAACTTGCAAGCAGGTATTAAAGAGAATTATTTGGAGTTTTAGCCCCAGGGCCTTGTAAGGGATGATGATTCTCATAAAAAACTGGTGAAAGGTAAAATTTAGATAGCTTTTGACAAATAAAGTTCAATTAGAATTAATCCTTATGGCAAGGTTTACATTTATGCATGACTGCCAAACTCATTGTAAAAATCTCAGAGTAGATTAAATAATCTCAGAGTAAAGACCCAAATAAGGATATGATATCCAAGAAATATATTCATGTGAACAAAATTACTGAACAAAAAGAGACTAAAAATATGAATCACCAGGCAAATTCTGAAATGGTCAAGTATTTACAGTTAAATATTTGAGGAGAAATAAGATGGTGAAATATAAGACAACAAAGAAAAATAATAACATTTTCAAGTAGAAAATGACTTTGAGTATGGCTATTTGCATCTGGAGCTGAATTAAATAAGAAGCTACAGAGTTTTAAAGAGATTTTACTGCCAAATAAACCACAAGCTCAGACAAAAATTACTATGATTTTTAGAGTGCTATTGTAGTTTTTCTGTCCTTATCCCAGCACTGAATGTTGGGTGTGGGTTTAATGATGACTTTTTAGTTTGTTGGTCTTTAGATCAAGAGGCACTAGACATACACTTACTGTAGAATACTGTCCATAACATTCTGGCAGAAAAACTAATAACAGCTATGATGCTTGGTTTGAGTTTGATACCAAGACTGAATACTTCCTTGGAGAGAGGGTGATGTATTATTTCTACAGAAGAGAGAGGAAATAAGTATTTGATGGACAGCATGTTGGACTATAGTAGTTACTATTTAACAAAATATTTCTGACCCTTTTTCTTCTGGGTACTCAATAATTACGGAGGGTTAGAATTTCTGATTCTGTAGTTAAGTGGAGCCATGTGACTAGTTGGTGTCAGAGAACTAAGAGAAACAAAAAACAATGAGGCATCAAAGTTCCTCATTGGCATGATGCAAGAACCTCCATAACTTGTCAACTCTGCCACTCCGTCTAGTAATGTTTCAGAGGGTGGGCCCTTCAGCCTAGACCCAGAGTAAGGACAATCCAGAACAAAGAACCACCTTGATTCACAACAAACATGCATGTAAAATGAGGGAGAAAGTATTCTATAGTATTTTAATTCCCTGAAATTTGGGAGATTGCCTTTTATTGCAGCATAACCTAGCTTTTCCTGACAGATACTAAAATAGATACTGATTCTTGTAGGGAGTAATATTGGAGTAAAATATCCCGTGTGGAAAAAAATGCTTTACCTCTCTCTCTCTCTCTCTCTCTCTCTCTCTCTCTCTCTCTCTCTCTCTCTCTCTCTCTCTCTCTATATATATATATATATATATATATATATATATATATAGTGAGAAAGGGGAGGACTGGCCAGAACAGCTGGACTTTGTTGCAGTCACTTACCTGGAAATAGGATGTCCTTCAATGTTTTAGCTCAGAAGGTTCCCGGACCCTAGGGGCATAAAAACTCACTGCAGGCTGCTTTCAGGGTCTCTCCACTGTAGTGCCAGTGTGCCACTTCTCTGTCAAGACTTCATCCTCCTTGGGTAGCTTTTCTGAACCTTGGGGGAAAAGGTGACGATGAATCTTAGGTTCTGTTGTCCCTTCTGCCTAGCTGTTAAGTATAATATATTCACTTCTATTAGATATTCATATATATATTTACA
This sequence comes from Carlito syrichta, assembly GCF_000164805.1. Taxonomy (NCBI): domain Eukaryota; kingdom Metazoa; phylum Chordata; class Mammalia; order Primates; family Tarsiidae; genus Carlito; species Carlito syrichta. The sequence goes on from NW_007075339.1 coordinate 87,827, forward strand.
TATATTAGATATGTTGGGTGCAAGTCAGGATTAGTTACACAGGCAGGCTGTATGCAGGTGAAGTTTGAACCTCCAATAGGCTATCATTTCCCCCGGTTTAGGACCATTTACTCTTTTTATTCTTTTCTTTTTCTTTTTTTTTTTTGAGTTGGAGTCTCACTTTGTTGCCCAAACTGGAGTGCAGTGGCACGCTCCCAGCCACACAGCCTCGACTTTCTGGGCTCCGGCGATCTTTCCAACTCAGCCTTCCAAGTAGCCGGAACTAATTAAATATGTGAAGCATTTTTATATTAGATTTCTCATAGAAGGCATAAAACAGAAGTATTAATTCTCTGATTCCATGAACTCAACAACCATGCTACCATGCCTAGCTAATTTTTGATTTATTGTAGAGACGATGTCTCACCAAGTTGCCTGAGTGGGTCTCGAACCTGCAGGCTCAGGCCATCCACTCACCTCGACCTCCCAAAGTGCTGGGATTACAGGTTGAGCCACTAAGCCCCGCCAGTACCAGGTACACTTTGTGATGCTACGTGCCCGCACCTTCTCTCTATCCCCGGCAATGTCCATCAACTGCCAATCCCTTCCTTGTGCTAATGCTATCACCATATATTGAAGGTTATACAAGGCATTTACAGATTATGACTCATTATAAACTATGTAAATCTCTTTTCAGATTATGACTCAATAGAACTTTAAACCAAATGTTTCCATTCCTTAGGAGAATGCAGGGTGAAAAGGATCATATAGTTTTGTGAACAAACTCGTTTCTAAAATGGACTCTATGAAAAAGCAGACAGCTGACTCTTATGTTTCACTTTGATATTTTGGATAAATATGTAACTAGGTGAAATACAGTTGATTGGTATCTGGGACTCTTCCTGTAAAGATGCTTACCATTCAAAGGTATAGTACAATGTGGACCCTTTTATATGATCATCAACACTGAATGAATATGACTTGGACTGTTTGCCTGTTTCATTTGTAGTAGCTGTCTCCAAGAGATGTCCTTCCACACAGAATCAAAATAGAAAGATGTCTCAAGGTTAAAGAATTCATCTTCCTCAACTGGAGTACAGAGGAAGTGGATTTCTATCCTGTACAAGTGCTCTATGAAAGCTTTACTATGGATTAATCTCTATTCATGAGAGCTTTAAGAAACAAATTCTGGAAAGAAGATACGTTTCCTTAAGTTATCTTCTTTAAGGCTCAGACTCCTTAGAATGCAGGGCAGAATAAATAGCATTTCAAATGCTGCATCTGTGTGTGGGTGGGGGCAAAAAAGGGGTTTTATTCCAGCATGAATTGTCACAGAAGTGAAGCTTGCTAAAAACATATCTGCTATGAAACTATGACAAAGAAAAAAATAATAGTATGTTTTTAGGCTTTATCATTGTTATTCTTTCACGAATGCTATTATACTGCCATCCCTGCAGAAATAGCATAATTGGCCAATATATTTGAGATGTAGGTGGAATAATTTTGTAGAAATTATTTGGGTAGTGCTGTAAAGTAATTTAGTTGTTGCCTTTCTTTTACTTTCTTCTTTTAATGTGTCTCCACTCCTGACAAACTCTTTAAAACCTGAGAAATGAATATGACAGGGAGTTTAGAAATGAAATTTGTAAGAAGTGAGCATTGATTTATTTAAGTATTGATTCTGTTAGTATTTAGAGGGTAACAATTAAAGTAATACCAAATTTAAATCATCTGATCCATTTTTGCACGTTTGGAATAGTAAATACAGTTATATGTTACAATTAATGACTTAGAAACATTAAATATTTGTGAAGTATTTTTATATTAGATTTCTTTCCTTTCTTTTCTTTTCTTTTTTTTTTTGAGTTGAAGTCTCACTCTGTTGTCCAGACTGGAGTGCAGTGGCATGCTTCCGGCCATCGCAGCCTCGACCTGCTGGGCTCCGCGATCCCTTCAACTCAGCCTTCCAAGTAGCCAGAACTACAGGTGTGCACTACCACACCCACCTAGTTTTTTATTTATTGTAGAGATGAGGTCTTGCCAAGTTGTCCGGGCAGATCTCGAACCCACGGGCTCAGGGAATCCACTCGCCTCGGCCTCCCAAAGTGCTGGGATTACAGGCTGAGCCACCAAGCCCAGCCTTATATTAGATTTCTAATAGAAAGCATAAAACAGAAGTATTATTAGCCTAACAACCATGTCTTCAGTAATAGGAACTTACAACTTTATAATTTCAGTATGCAAAATAATACTAATTTTAAATAAAGTAAACCTTAAAATGAAATGCATCTGTATTTACTAAACTGGAGAAATATCTATAATATGCTCTTTTTCCCCCTTTACTTTTGGTTGATACATACTAATTGTACATATTCATGGATGCAGGGTGATATTTTGTTACATATATAATGTGTCACAATCAAATTGGGATAATTCACATATACATCACCTCAAACATTTATCATTTCTTTGTGTTGAGAACATTCAAAACTCTTTCCTAGTTTTTGAGAACATATAATAAACTGTAGTAAACCATTTTTCTCTACAGTGTTGTAAATCATCAAACCTCATTCCTCCTAGCTAGCTGTAATTTTGTATCTGTGAACCAATCTCTTCTTGTCCTCCCCTCCTAACTACCCTTCCCATCCTCTAATACCCATGATTCTACTAATTCCATGAACTCAATCTTTTAAGATCCCATAAATGATTGAGATGATTGAGAATGTACAGCATCTATCGTTCTGTGCCTGATTTATTTTTCTTAACATAATACCCTCCAAGCTCATTAAGTTACTGCAGATAACAAAATTTCATTCTATCTTATGGCTGATACTATTCCATTTTGTGTATATATCACATTTTCTTTATTCATTCATCTGTTAATGAACGTTTATGTTTATTCCATGTCTTAACAATTGTGAAAAGAGCTGGAATAAACATGCAGTGCAGGTATCCCTTTGATACATTGATTTTATAGCTTAAGTAACACTTTAAAAGCAAATTTGCATTATTAGATATGGTATAATTCAATTTTTGTAAAAGTAATATCTATTATATACTTTATATATATAACTATCTAGAAGTATATATTAAATATGAAATGTTTTATGTACAGTGTCAAGATAGTGGTTATCCAGGTATATGTGTATAGATTAACTATATACATTATCTTTCTAAATAGTTCTTCTTATAGTTTTACTTTTTACCACAAGCATGTAATACCTTTGCAATGAAGAACAAAGAAGCAAGTAATAAAGAAAATATAAGTGGAAATGCCAAGTATTCCCTACTGTGTTTGTATTTGATGAAGTGTGCCTGATTTCTTTCCTTTTTTTCCTCAATAGGCATAATTAAAGTCATTACCTATAACACGAACCCAAATGTAATTCTATGAATTATAGTTTTTAGTTCATTCTTATTATTCAAAATGAGTTTACTAAATAAATTTCCATACATAATAAGTTTTTTTCACATTCTAAATCATTTAATGTCTAAAATGAGTTTTAAAATGCCCAATTATACACAGAATATATTATCTTTGTCTCCTTAATCTTTGATAACTTTTTAAAATTCAACTTAGGCTCTCTGTAGACCATGAATAATTTGCATTTTTGCCCTTTAGGAGAACAGTTTGTGTTATAAATATTTTGGAAAGTAGTTCAGCTGTTTAAATAACAATAATGAATTTTCCCCAGCAATTTTGCTATTTTGAGTTTAACCATGCTCTAAGACACACACTTAATTTGTGAATTATAGCTTTGAACAACACAATCACCAGCACAATTACAGACTGCTATGGAAATTATGTGCAAGACAAAAAGAGAGAAGGTCAGTACAAATGCTTACTCACTGTATTAGTGAAGACTATGTGAGTTTACAAACTTGTTTGTGTATTTTTTGCATTTGTTTCTTTGAGAAATGTTTATTGCATATCTACTGCATCTCACACTGACTGTGCTATACCCTGGTCTTCTACTGATGAGTCAATGCGGATATGTCTCTGCCTCATGGAGTTTTTAAGAATAAGCCAAATATAGTTGAAGCTTTTTCATCTGACCACTATTTATCTGATACTTCGAATTCCCTGATGCTCTCCGTTACTCTATAAAATGTACCAACTATAGTACCAGCCATGGCTGAACACTGGAGAGGTGTAGGCTACTCACTAATATACCCACTTTCTTTTATGCCCTCTCAATGAATTATTCACATACCAGTTGAATTTGTTTTTAACACTGTTTATGCCAGTTGTACTTGTTACTATAATTATAAAATTTAATGAACTATAGCATGGAAAAACCTAACATGAATACAAATAGAAAATTGCTCCTTTGACCCTAAGTAAGATGTTTTAAGGAGAAATTATAAAAGAATTACTAAGAATAACCACGGGACCTAGTATTGGAGATCAGAAAACACACCAATTTTTCAGCAAGAAACATTTGAGTCAAGATGTGTACAACATGGGGGCAACTAGGTGGAGAATGGTGGCTGGGGAAGTTTTCTAAAAAGAATAAATAGCATACAAAACACTTCTATGTGGTAAAAGTTCTATGACATTTATAAAAGACTAGTGAAGTAAATGAGAGTGAAGGGAAAAAGAATTTTAAAAAAAAACGTATTAAGGTAGGAAGGATCCAGATCATGAATTACCTTGAGAACCCCTTTAAAGTCTTTTTTTTTTTTTAACTTTTAAATTTTTTATTTTAAAGATGTAGGGTACAATTCAAGGCTAGGTATACAAATGTTCATTATGCAGGTACCTTTGTTGATGAGGTTTGCCCCTCCTTCCCTGGCAGTTTTCCTCAACTGCCAACCCCACTGCCTCCCCTGGCAGTTTTCCACTACTTCCAATCCCTTTCTTATAGTATTATGATAATTGTTCAAGGTCTGCTTATGAGTGAGAACATATGGTACTCTGTTCTTTGATTCTGTGATAGATCACTGAGTAGGATAGACTCTAAATCCATCCAAGTTGCTGCAAAGTCCATATGTTTGTCCTTCTTTATGGCTGTATAAGTAAATGGTGCTGGGAAAACTGGCTGATCACATGCAGAAGATTGTAACAGGACTCCTATCTACCAACATACACAAAAATTAACTTTAAATGGATCAAAGACCTAAATGTAAAACCTCAAACTGTAAGAATCTTAGAGAATGCAAGAGACATTCTTATGGAAATTGGAACTGGCATCCAATTCCTGATCAAAACCCCAAGTATCCATGCCATAAGAGGTAAGATAAAAAAGTGGGACCTCATCAAATTGACAAGCTTCTACAAAGCAAAAGAAGCCATCAAAAGAGCAGGAGACAGCCCACAGAATGGGAAAAAATATTTGCCAACTGCATATCTGACAAAGGCCTAACATCTAGAATCTACAAGGAACACAATCATGCTGAAAGAAAACAAACAAGCAAACAAACAGCCCCATTAAAAAGTGGGCAAGAGATACAAATAGACACTTCTCAAAAGAAGATATATGGGCAGCCAACAGACACATGAAAAAGTGCTCAGCCTCACTCATCATCAGAGAAATGCAAATCAAAACCACATTGAGATGCCACCTAACCCCAGTAAGAATGGCCATCATTAATAAAGCAAACAACAACAGATGCTGGTGAGGATGTGGAGAAAAAGGAATGCTTCTACACTGCTGGTGGGAATGCAAATTAGCGCAACCTCTTTGCAAGACAGTGTGGAGATTTCTGAAAGAACTAGAAATTGATCTTCCATGTGACCCAGCAACCCCCTATTGGGAATATACCTGGAAGAACTAAAATCATTCTACAAAAAAGACACCTGCACATGCATGTTTATTGCAGTTCTATTCATAATAGCAAAAACATGGAACCATGCTGCCCATGGAAGCTGGACTGGATAAAAAAAAAATGTGGCACATATACACAATGGAATATTAGGCAGCCATAAAGAAGGACAGACATATGGACTTTGCAGCAACTTGGAAGGATCTAGAGTCTATCATACTGAGTGATCTATCACAGAAACAAAGAACAGAGTAGAGAATGGTCTTTGTCTTAAGGACATCAGGACACCTTTGAAGGGTACATGATAATATTATTGGCCCTGTCAGTTAAAAATATTACTGTGGCTAAATAATGCAGAACACACTGAATGAGGAAAGAATTGGGGTGGAGCAATAAGCGAGGAGTTTATTTGAGGAGCAGATAAAAGGGGGAAAACTAGATTGGGGATGACAAGATTCAAAGAGGCAGACATTTAAGAGGCTTCAGAGGATGAGTATTTCCTTTCTTTATGCCATATATATACAAATTCACCTACCTAACCCCCATGCACTAATATAGTTATAACCTTTTAAAATCATTATTCAGGGTTAACACTATTATATGTAAATATTTTCTTCACAATTGAGGCTTGTAGCCTATCATATGTCCTTTATATGCAATTTTTGTTTTCTACGGTGTTAATAATTTGCATTTCCTTATTTGTTTCAATATTTACAGCTAATTCATCGCTATGATCTATTCCAGAGTTGCATAAACTTCCTCAATTAGTTTAAAACACAACAGGTAACTGAGTTTCAATATCTTCTTTTGAAATCATTCTATTGGTCCTCCCCCATCTGTAGTAATTGCTTACTAGTCATGTAACACAGCTGTTTTAATCATATTTCTCTTTACCCTCACTTTGAAAATTCTGTATTTTCTATTAGTTTTTGTTAATTGTATTGTTTTGAAGCATTCTATGTTTGGCTAATGTCCAGTAGGCCCTGAGAAATGACATTAAAAAAAAAATACTTTAGAAAAAAAGTGTATATCTGAAAATATCTTTAGTCTAACCTCAAATTCATTAATATTTTTGCTGGATATACAATTATAAGTTGGGTATAGTTGATATTAGACATAACATTATAGGTCTTCAATTTTAAAAGCATTTGTCTTTGGTCTTTGTTCTTTTGGCTTCTAATATTGCAGATAAATAATCTGATTTCTGGTATTTTAATGTGCCATAATGAATTTTTTTCTGCAAACATTTTATGATATTTCATTTTTAATGTCAATTTGACTGGTTGCCCAATCTGAGTGATGCCCAGATAACTTGTAAAAAAATTTTCTGTGTGTGTCATGAGGATGTTTCCAAAAGAGAGTGGGCACAATCCAAGCCATTTATGGCCTGAATAGCACAAAAAAGGTGAACAAAGAGTTAAACTTACTCTCTCTCTCTCTCTCTCTCTCTCTCTCTCTCTCTCTCTCTCTGTCTCTCTCTGTCTCTCTTTCTCTCTCTCCCTCTCTCTCTCTCTCTCTCTCTCTCAGTCAGGGTCTCACTCTGTCTCTCAGGCTGGCTTACAGTAGAACGAAAGCATGTAAAGCCAGAAGCTAACTGTTTTAAGAGGTTTGGATTGTGGGTTGATGAACCTTAGGACTATAGCATGACAAACTTTTTTTCATAGATATAAATCTTTTCTTTGGCATCTATTATTTCTCTCAAATAGAATTTTCTAATTTTTCCCCAGGGCAAGAATTGAGTGTGGTTTAAACCTGCCTGTGACCACTCTTGCTACAAGTAGAGAAAGCCCTAATAGTCAGACTTTTTAATAAATAGACTTTCACTTACTCTTCCCTTTATGAGAATTATAAGCCTGCTTTGCTATGAATGAAGTGCTAGAATCTAGAACTCTCTGTTTTAATCTCTCCAGAAATCAAATCATTTCTCCTGCCTCTTATCATTGAAAGGTGGTAGTCATCGACAGGGCTGCATAATGATTGTTGTGGATACTAGGCACTTTTGCCTTTTGTAGATGGTTTTCTCTGTAAAAAATAAAATAAAATAAAAATTATGTTTAATGACTGTTTGTATAAAGACAAAAATAACCCAAGTTGGATGATGCATTCATTTTTAGTTCTGATTGTAAAATAAATTAAAATACTTTTGTTGCGCCCTAAGACCATCATGGGCTCTTGACAATGTGTTGGCTGTACCTAACATATAAATTGGTCTAGGTCATCTACCTTCTTGCAGTGGGGAAGAAAATATGGGCACCTCATAGGCATAATTTTTATTAAAGCTTTTCACCAAAACTTTTACTTCTAATCCCACTGTCCACACCTTTGCATTCACAGATCTCTGGTACCTCCATTTCCTCTCAAACTTCTGGGAATTGCAGTGGTTTATTTCTTATTGACTCCACTCCTGAAAGCTGAGTATTTATGTTTCTCTGCTCTAGTAAGTTTATTACCTCTTATTCATCAGCTTTCAACTGTTTAAAATTTGATAGCATCTGTCATCTGCTATCACCTATTTTTGGCTCTGTTTGTCCTTATTTTTATTCATTTACTTTTATTCTAGATAAATGCCTCCGTACAATGTGCCTACTTTTCCTGAATTAACTGTAGGAAGACAATAGTGTCATCTGATTAGTGCCCCCTAAGGTGTGCAATGCAGCATGTTGCAGATAGGTAGGGTGCTCTGGGTATGGAAGCCAACTGTTTTTTGTACAGATTGTCAACTCATCTTCTAGTTTTTCAATTCTACATCCCATTCCCACTTTCTAAGTGGTTCAGAGTCTTTCTAGCATTCTGCTACATAGGTCATTCCCTCTACAGCTGTGGATACTGCAGCTTTCTCTGCATACCTCATCACTAATCACTCCCCCATTAACTTTCTTTCCTCTAAGAATCTGTTAAATTCTCTCTTTTTCATTGATAGCTTTCTCCTTATTTTATTTGTTATTTAAATGTATGCCTCATATAAATGTTATAATTAATATAAAATATAATATTATTTATTCATAAAATCTTTCAGAAATAGAAATAGAAGGAATGCTTCCCAATTCCATAAGACCAACACTATTCTAATAACAAAACAAGACATTACAAGAAAACTACAAACCAGTATCTCTTATGAACATGAAAGCAAAAATCATCAACAAAATATTAGCAAATTGAACATAACAATGTATAAAAAGAATTATATAACACAACAAAGTGGGATTTATTGCAGGTATGCAAGATTGGTTAAACAATTGAAACTCAATTAATGTAACCTAACATATAAAATAAAAGTAAAATCTTCTGGTCATACCAAATGACATGGAAAAAATAATTAAAATCTAACAATCATTTATAATATAAACACTCAGGAAACTCTGAATTTAGGGGAACTTACTCACTTTGATTAAAAAAAAAAAAAAAACAACCTTCAGTTAACATGACACTTCATAGTAAGAGATAGGATGTGTCTTCCCTAAAGTCATAAATATGGCAAAGATGTATTTTGCCATCACCCCTATTAAACAATGCAATAAGACATGAAAAACAAATAAAAGGTATACTAATTGGAAAGGAAGAAATAAAGCTGTTTTTGTAAGAAACATGAATATGCATTTTAAAGCATTAAAATCTCTATCAGAAATAATAATTTTTTAAAATCCTAGATTTCATAAATGAGTAAGTCAAATTGAGAGCATAGAAGTTCCATATGTCAGTTGTTTTCCTTTATGCCAATGATATCAAATTTGAAAATTAAAAATAATTCCATTAAGAAATAACACTCCAAAAAATAAATTTTTCAATAGTATTTTAACCATTAATTTTCAACAAGATAAATATAAAAATTAGCAAAACTGTATTAGGAGAATTATTTCAAGAAATTGACATACAATTGTTAGGGTTGGCTAGGTGATTAAAAAAAGTCATAGGACAAACCATCAGGAAGGGCAGATTGGAACTCTAAGACCTGAAGCTGATAACCCTAGGTAAAATTACTGATTCTATAGAGAAGCCTAAACTCTGTTCTTAAGGCTTTTCAACTTACTGACTCAGCCATATCCAGATTATCTAGAAAAATCTCCTTTTACATTAAGTCAACTGATTATAGATTATAATGTCTATAAAATATCTTCACAATAATTATATTAGTGTTTAAATAAATACTAAGAACTACAGCTTAGCAAAATTGATATATAAAAACACCATGATCATCCACCTATTAATGTAGCACCTATACATATATTCTTAATCCATACTTAATTTTTTTTAAAAAGGACAAATATTTACTTTTGTCTGATATGATACAACTATTCTACATATATGCAAAATGTATTAAGCCCGTCCTCTCAGAAGAGGATGTAAAGTCATTAGGTAATGTTCACTCTCCCCCTTTATCCTGTAATTTACTATAATATAAAATTACCTATTATAAATACTTCTTATGTTAAATGATAAGAGGATAATAAAAGGAAGAAAATGAAAGTAGCTTAATATATACACAAACATTCTCATAATAAAATGAAGAAATACTTGTAACTATTGCAGTTTTCTTTTCTGTGCTTGGTCATGTGACCGTATATTGTATTTATAACTACTTTCTTCCACTACCCATCCCATTTTCCCTTTGCTCTCAGCAAGTAATTTGAGTAGTCATAGGTCTTTTCCTGGTGAGTGAGTTAAACTTTTATTCCTGAAGAGTATGGGTCATTAGCAGTCCTGTCTGAATTGCCTTGGTAAAGTTTTCCATTGACTTTAATTATAGACGTGGTACTACTAAGAGTTGCCCTAAACTATCTCTTGTACTGGAAGAATACTATTGTGTGTAGCAACCAAATTTGCCCTTAAGTATCAGGATCAACCACCTCAGCCAGTATTGTAATCTTTTCCTTTGCCTGCTGATTCACAGGCATGAAGAGCTCAAAGTTGGCAAGTGGCAGTCTCAACTTTCAGTTCAATGGAATCACTGTTGTGTTATGTTTCCTGGTGGAATCACACCTCCATTAGAAACTAAGACCCCAAGACAAGCAGAGCCTAAGGTCTCAGGGATGGGAAGGAAAACTTTGCTAGTGGATCACCAGGGCTAGTAGTGCCTGGAGCCACAACAAGTTATACCCATTGATTCCTGGACTTGTGAATCCTAGCTATGGGAAAAATAGCACCATACATTGGACACTGATTTAGAGCATATACAGCATCCTGGAAGACATTGTCTTAGCCCCTCAAGATACTGATACCTAGTTGTCACTGTAACTGAGCATTCAAAAGGCCATCTAATTGCTGGTAAAGTGTGGAGCACCAGGAGCTCTCATTTAGTTCTGAAAATGCAAAAATGCAGCCACTTTGGAGAACAATTTCTTACACAACTAAATATCATTTAACCACATGATTCATCCATCCAAAACACATTAGTTAACACAAATATACATCCAAAACACAATTATACTTTTAGTTTTATTTCCAACTTATTTGAAAACTTTTATCCAAAAAAGCCTGGGCATAACAATTTGTACAAGATTTATTCACATTTTACAAGTCAGATGTCCTTTAATAGGTGAATAGGTCAACTAATACATCCACTTAGTGGGATACTGTTCGGTGATAAAAAGGAACAAATTATCAAGTTTCATAGACATGGGCCAACCTTAAATTCATATTTGTAAGTAAAAAAAGCCAGTCTGAAAAGGTTATATAGTATAGGATCTTATTTATATGACCATTTTGTAAAGCGCAACACTATAGAGATATTAAACAGATTAGTGATTACTAGGATTTCCTGGGAAGAGAGTTAATAACTGAACAACAATTTTGGGGGATATTTTTAGGGCACTGAATCTATTCTGTATGATATTATAGGAGCAGATTTTAAGCGTTTTATATTTTTCAAAACCCTTTGAGTTTACAGCATAAAAGTGAAACAATATATGCAAATTTTAAAGATTATTCAGGACATTGGGATACCAACATGGAATGCAGAACATGAAAAAACATTTAAACTGAATTATATATATGTCAACCAACCTCACAAAAAGAAGTAAGGGGAAAAGTAAGGTTGGGAATGAACCAGGTCTATAAAACTAAAGCAAGAGAAGCCATACTTAACTGTAGGGTAAAGACTCTAGTTGATAATGTAGCTTCCTACTAGGGTATAGGTTAACAATTCTGAAACTGCTATACATAAATAGAATAAGCAAGTAGATGGATGGCAGATGGAAGGAGGCAGATTTTTACTGTGGTCATGGGAGGTTACAGACAAAGGGAAAATTTTAAGATTAGCCATGTGATAATGACAGATAAGTGGTGGATAGTTAGATATGAATACACATAGATTAAAATAAACACATTTTTTTGTCAGCTAAGAGGCCTTGAAAGTAACAATACTTCAATGGCAACAAACATGTTTAGTACTCAGATCTTGGTTTCTAATACCATTCTTATATAAAAGGAACCAGGGTTTCTGGGCAACATGACTGACTCTTGGAGTGTGGTAGCAAATGTATAAGATTATCCTTGAGCATCTTGTAGTGCCAAAAATTAAGGAAGTCCTCAAAAAACCCAGAAGATAGGGGTATGTCAAAGGCACATAAGAGCCAGCTGTAAAAATTTCTAGTGTCTAAAACTGGAAATATTTGAGGAACAAAATAAGTAGCACGAGTATGAAAGAATATGAGAGAGTTTGGAAAACTCACAACATTAAATATGTGCAAGTACACAGATGAGGGAGAAAAGGATAATCTGCCTTGCAGAAGAATTCCAAATCATTTACATGGGTATTCTACCTTCAAGAAGGAGGAGTGTAACTTGTTTCTCTTTAAGTATAGGCTGTTCACAGTGAATTCCTTTCAAAGAGTATAGCATTTTTAAAAAAAGTAAAATTTCAATGGAGAAATCTGACAAAGATACCTCAGCCAGCATTAACAATCCATGTTGACCGAATGTACCCTTGAAATAATGGGATGAAAATGGCATTTTACCTCTGTGGTCTTTCCCTCCCAAATCTATAATACCACTCAAATCCTGTGAAAAATAACAGACACACTCAAATGAAGAACATTTTACAAAACACCCTACCAGAACTCCTCAAAACTTTCAAGGTAATTGGAAGTAAGAAACTTTATTATATGGCTACAATAATCAAAACAACCTGGTCTTGGTACAAGAACAAGCATATGGACCAATGGAAAAGTATAGAGATTCCAGAAGTAAAACTTCAATTTCTCAACCAACTCTTCTTCAACAAAGGCTCCACCAACAACTGTGGGGGTCAGCCCCTGCAGAGAGATTTAGGGGGTCCCTGGGAGGTGTGGCAGCATCAGCAATTATTCTGGAGAAATAAAGAGAAAGAAAGAGAAGAGGGGAAAAAGAAAGAGACTGGACTCTGTCTAGTGCAGAAGCCGTTTAATGGGACAAACCGTAAACCTTTTATCCTAACGTTTCACAGGCAAAATCACAAGATTTTCACGTGAACACAAAGCCAGGTGGATGAGGGGCATCCCCCACCCACCAAGTGTTTCCTCAAGCATGAGGAAGGAAAATCTCAATATTATTTCACTGTTCCTTATGCTTGGTTAATGTTCCTCAAAAACAATATAACAATTCTAACATCATAATATTCTAATAATCAATAACTTCTAAAGCTTATGCATACACAACACCTAATGACTAACTTAAATCCTAATACCTTTCTATTCTGTGCTAATTTACCTATACTATAGAAACTCTTAATTATAGCTCAAACCAGTTCTTACAGAATGTGACCCAGTCCAAAGATCACGCTGGGCTGTTTCCAGGAACAATTGATTATAATCTCTTAACAAAATGGCTATTCTAAAATTCTATGTATCTATCTTAATTTCTATAAAAGTTTCTAATTCCTAATCCTAATATATAAAGCTGATCATCAGCAATAAAGCTTCTAAAATAAACCCAAATACAAACTGTAATTGTACTAAAGCCAAAACCCCAATTAGTAGAAAATGGGAACAATGAAATTTCTAAAGTTAGCTGTATTTTTATAAAACCTCAAAATATCATGTTTGATCATGCTTGAATTAACATAATTCCCTGACGTAGCATGACCTATTCTACAATACTTTCTATGAATAAAATAAATTCAGTTTCTATAATAAGTTGAAAAACCTACACTAATTGTAGCTAAAAAAACGGTTTAAAAGAATGCAGCCCAGTCGAAAGTAGACACTGGGCCCCTGGGAATGTGGCCCAGTCCAAAGTTCATGCTGGGCCATTTCTGATAACTCTAGATAATCATCTATACCATCTAAAGATGAAAACAGCTCTCCAAATGTATATACTAATTCTACAAATATACTTTTAAATCTTATAAAGAAGCTTGTATCATATATAAGTCTCCTGAATGTGACCTGAGTTTGAACCGTAATTGGTTGAAAGGCCAAAACCACAGTCTGTGAGAAATGGGAACAATGGATCCCTAGAGTTAGCCATGCCTGTTGTACTCTCAAAGTTTCAAAATTAGATCATCAAAGTCCCTGCTAGTGGATCATGCCAAACAGCAAAGAAGGGAAGAGGGAATGGGTCATCAGCTCCTGAACTCATCCTAGTGGTCTCAGGGTCCGCAGCCCGCCTGGATCCCTAACACTCAGGCAGGCCTCCAAGGCTGGTTCCCAACAAACAACCACTGGGAAGAGGAGAACCTATTCAGTAAATAGTGCTGGGAAAACTGGCTGACCACATGCAGAAGATTGGAACAAGACTCCTTACCTACCACCATACACAGAAATCAACTCTAAATGGATCAAAGACCTAAATGTAAAACCTCAAACTATAAGAATCTTGGAAAACACAGGAGACACCCTTATAGAAATTGGAGTAAGCAACCAATTCTTGATCAAAATCTCCAATGTCCATGCCATAGAGATAAGATAGACAAGTGGAACCTCATTAAACTGACAAGCTTCTGCAAAGCAAAAGAAACTATCAAGAGAGTGGGGAGATAGCCCACAGAGTGGGAAAAAATATTTGTCAATTGGATATCTGACACAGACCTAACATCCAGGATCTACAAGGAACTCAAACGTGCAAAAGGAAAAAAACAAACCGCCCCTTTAAAAAGTGGGCAAAAGACGTGAATAGATACTTCTCAAAAGAAGATATATGGGCAGTCAACAGACACATGAAAAGGTGCTCAGCCTCACTAATCACCAGAGAAATGCAAATCAAAACCACACTGAGATAACACCTAACTCCAATAAGAATGGCCATCATTAATAAAACAAACAACAGCAGATACTGGCAAGGATGCAGAGAAAAGAGAATGCTTCTATACTGCTGGTAGGAATGCAAACTAGTTCAACCCCTAGGAAAACAGTGTGGTGATTTCTAAAAGAACTAGAAATTGACTTTCCATATGACCCATCAATTCCCCTTCTGGGAATATACCCAGAGGGACTCAAATCATTCTACAAAAAAGATACCTGCACATACATATTTATTGCAGCACTATTCACAATAGCAAAAACATGGAACCAACAATACTGCCCATCGAAACTGATCTGGATAAAAAAAAGTGGTACATATACACAATGGAATGTTATGCAACCACAAAGAAGGGCAAATATATGGACTTTGCATCAACTTGGATGAGTTTAGAGTCTATAATACTCAGTGATCTATCACAGAAACAAAGAAGAGAGTATCACATGTCCTCACTCATAAGCGGACCCTGAACATTTACCATAATACTATAAGAAATGAATTGCCCCCCCACCACTAGGAATATACCCGGAAGAACTCAAATCACTCTATAAAAAATATAACGTGCACACATATGCTTATCCTAGCATTGTTCACAGTAGCAAGAACATGGAACCAACCATGTTGCCCATCAAAAGAGGACTGGATAAAAAAATGTGGTACATATACATGATGGAATATTATGCAGCCACAAAGAAGAACAACATCATGAACTTCACAGCAACCTGGATGAACTTAGAGTCTATAATACTGAGTGATGTATCACAGAAACAAAGAACTAAGTGTCACATATTCTCACTCATAAGCAGGTTTTGGACAATTATCGTAATACTATATAAGAAAAGGTTTGGCAGTAGCAGGAATCTGTGGGGTGGGGGGGAAGGTGGGATTGGTAGGAGTGGAAATCTGTGGGGGAAGGGGGCATGCCTCATCAACAAGGGTCCCTACATAATGAGCATTTGTAGATCTAACCCTAAATTATACCCCACATCTTTAAAATAAAATGATAAAAATAAAATAGAGACAGGGATTGGCAGTAGCGGGATACCTCTGGGGTAGGAGTGGGGGACACAACATCAATAATGTTACCTGATCTCTGACAGGTGTTCATAAAGGAGAGACTGGGAATGGGGAGTATTTGAACTCTCTATTCTATCATTGCACTCTTTTTTTTTATTAATCAATATTTTTTATTATGGTTTTGTGGGGTACAGTTAAGGGTTAGGTGTACAATTACTTTTCATTCAGGCACCCTGTTGATAAGAGGTGTTTTCCCATCCCCAGACAGATATTTGCTACTGTTAATCCCATCCCCCTCCCCCCCACACTCTTTTTTAAAGTTAAAAATGTATTCTAAAATAAAAAGTTTCTTTAAAAAGTAAAAAAAAAAATGAATGATTTGTAGTGATGGTTACTTGGTCATTAATAACATTATGCTCTGCTTCTGTGTGTAAATATGAATAATTCATGATTAAATTATGAATATGGAAGAAATAAGAGAGTTTAGGAAATTATCTCTGAAAAATGTTCAAATAGGAGAACAGAAAAAGCACTATTAAACATCTTAGCTTGTAAGTTTTAGACAAAATTGACAAGTTATAGGTAGATAGATAGATGACTGATGATAGAGTTGGATGTTTAGCTACATTTTATATATGTAGTTATATATAACTTTATTTTAATGTCTATTCTAAATGCTACCTAAAATCAGACAAACTAGGTGAAAATAACACACTGTTACCAATTTTTTGCCACTCTCAAAATTATTAGTTTATTAATTTATTTATAATCTCTTAAATGCCAAGGATAAGGGATTATTGGTTGCTTTATAAATGAGTGACTAAACTTAAGGATAGAGAGTATCCTGAACCTAACTGCTCACCCTCTTTTATTTATGTGTGTCTAGAGCAGGGTGAAAATCCAGCAGAGGGTAAATTCAGAACATGTCTCCCCATTTTTCTTTCTGCCACCATGTCACCCAAACCTCTCCCAGCATATTTCATAAATTTGAATTTAGGGATTGTGTTTATTTCTGACCCATTTATTTTAAGATCCATTGCCTCTGCCTTGGACAGTATTTCTAGCAAAAGCTGTATCTCTTTCATGTCTTCTAGCTCCTGATGGACAAGCCTGCTCTGATTCCAACTTACACTGTCTCTGGGCTCAGGAAGTACCACAACCTCTAGCCTGGAGGTGGTAATGACTTCCTGCCTCATCTTATTTCTATTACCTTAATTTCTTAGGTTACCTTAATTTCTAGGTTACCTTGATGATCCCATAGCTTCTGACATTACCTATGCAACTAGTTTTTTGTGCTAAAGTGTCTATTATAAAAACTTAAGGCCAAGCGCGGTGGCTCAGCCTGTAATCCCAGCACTTTCGGAGGCTGAGGTGAGAAGATTGCTGAGCCTGGAGGTTCGAGACCAGCCTGAGCAACTTGATGAGACCTCATCTCTACAATAAAGCACTCACACGCCCACACACACATACACACACAAACTAGCCAGGCATGGTGGCATGCGTCTATCGTTCCAGCTACTTGGAAGACTGAGGCAGAAGGATTGCCTAAGTCCAGCAGGTTGAGGCTGCGGTGGCCATAAGCGTGCCACTGCACTCCAGCCTGGGTGACAAGAGTGAGACTCCAATTCAAAAACAATTAAAACTCAAAATGGTTTCTGTTTTCCATATTAGAACCTGACAAATACAGAAATTAACCATAAATACAACTGAACTCTTCCATATCTATTGATTTTATCCTCTGCTGCCCAAGATCGTTTTACTTTCAGATTATAATTCATTGACAAACAGCCACAACAGAAGTGGAATGGTAAACCTACCAGGATGAAGGATATATGACTCCTTAGGTTAATGATCCCAGAAGTCACTACCGAATCTGTTGAATCATCAAGCACATTTGCTCGTGGTACTATAAAAAGAAAAAAGAAAAATGATGGTATGTTGATGGATGTTTTCAGGTCTCTTGCTTCTTGTGATACCTAGATAAGGAATTTATTGTAATCAATTAATGTTCTAGAATTTAAGTTGGCATTACTTTTCCATGTCACTATTTGAATGATAAAAAAAATCATGTAAATTAGAAAAAATTACAATTAAGATTTCACTAAACACCTGCCATATTTTAATCAAGATTATTTCCCTATTAACTACAATTTTCATAATAAACCAATGATTTGGCTATAGAACTGTACGATTTCTTACATGTACCTTATCCTCAATGATCTTTCTCTCTATATAAAATAATTATCATAATTTATATTACTGGTTCAAAACAAAAATTGAATAGCACAGCTTTTCTTCCTTCATTAAAATTTCTTTTCCTTCATTTTGGGGCAGTTGGACTGAACTCAGGTAAATTTTAATCATTCAACAAGTATTTTCAGAAGAGATAACTATTGTTTAAGAATTCTTAAGATATCCTGAAAATAACTAGTGGAGAGAGGAACAAGCAAGTGTGAAAAATTATAATATAGGGCTCCAGACTAGAGCCTTCCTAAAGGGGAACATGCTTAACAAGTTGGAATTAGGGAAAGGGAATGATTAAGAATAGTTCTAGAGGTCTTACTACAACATTGTGATTATAGTTAATAATATAGTATAGTACACATACAATTTTTAGAGGCTAGCTCTCATGTTAAGCATGTTTACCACCAAAATAGATACACATAAATAAAGGAACAAAGGGAAGTTTTGAAGGTGATCTAAATGTTTATTACCTTAATTCTGGTGATGGTATTATAGGTATATTAATATATTCAAACACATCAAATTGGGTACATTAAACATATACAGTAGATTTTTTGTATATCAACTGTACCTTGATAAAGCTGTTGCAAAAACAAAGAAGGTACAGTCAAGAGATCTCACCTTTAGTTCTATTACAAAAACCCCATTATGACCAATGGCAGGAGAAACAAACAGAATATATTTCCTTTTTTTTCCTTCTCATTCATTGCTTGGTTGATACCAACAATATTAACAACATGGTTTTAAATAATAAAGACAGGTAGAAGTGTTAAAACTGGCATCATGCTATTCTACCCAAATCTCTTTTAACAATATTCTTGTGACTAAAAAATGATAGACTTAATTTAACATAAAAAAGCAGTTTCAACTTAAAATAGTTTACATTTTGAAACTATATTTGCTTGCTAAATGCACAAAAATAGAAAGAAGAAAAATAGTTTATAGCACCATATCTAAACAGGCATTATTAATAATTTAGTGTTTTACCTATAAATATATAATCTTTTAAACATATGATCCTAATGTCCTTGGTTTATAATAACAAATAAAGCTATAATATTTATCTCTTTCTTTAAATTTTAAATACAATATATATAGAGAGAAAAGTGAAAACAGGCATGAAGATCAATACATTTTCACAAATTGAATACAACCATAACAAAAAAGTGGTTATTTATAAAACTTCAAAAGTCCTTCTCATTTCCAATATCTGCCCCTCACCCCTTCAAGAAAGAGGAATGGACTGTAATTTCTAACAGCCTAGACTGTTTTTGTCTGTTTTAATACTCTATACACAAGAAATCAAACAGTATGAATGCTTGTGTTTGACTTTTTTCCTTTCACCATTAAGATTGTGAGGTTCATTTATATTGTTGAAAGTAATTGTAGATTATTTATTCTCATTTCTATCTACAGTTGTGTGAATATACAAAAAAGTTATTATCTCAATTTTTTTATTAATGGGGATTTGAGCAATTTGCAGGTTTGTGCTATTTCACATACTGCTTTCATGAACATTCCAGTACACATCCTTTAGTGAATATAGGCACATGTTTCTGCTAGCTACATACCTGGAAGAAGTGTTGGATCTAAACTATGTATATGTTCAACTTTAGTAGATATACCATACTGTCCAATGTGGTGTACCAATTTATAGCCCTATCAGCAACATATGAGTTTTGGTTTTGACATCCTGTTAATGCTTGGTGTTTTCTATTTTGTTTTATTTGTTTTGTTTCCTTTTAGGCATTCTGGTGGGTGTGTATTGGTGTCACAGTGTGGTTTAAATTTGTACTCCTTTGATGACTAACAGAGGAAAACATACCACTTTTTCATGATTTATACTGGTCATCTGGATATCCTTTTTTAGTAAATGGTCTATTTAAACCATTTGTCTGTTTTTTCTCTTGAGCTACCTTTCCTTTTCTTATTGATTCATTTATTTTGTAAATGTATATTTATATATCTGCGTGCTTCATACATTTTGGAAATTAGTTATTTCCTAGATTGGTATCTATTAGTTTTAATATAGTCCCATCTATCAGTATTTTAAATCATGTTTTTTCATGTCTCATCTTTCTCTATTTCAAAATCATAGACATTCTGCCTACTTTTACTTTAAATATTTTCTTTTTACATTTATATATGCAAATATCTGGAACTGATTTTAGTGGATGGTCCTATGTGGCCCAGGACTTAGCAAATTCCATGTGAAAATCTGGTTGTATATTTGAGAGTTCTCAAGTCTGCAACTTTTTATTTCAACCCCACAGGCAAAAATTTTGCTTATTTTCCCCACTGCTTAGACCAAGGCAAAGCTTCAGCTTGCACTCAGACATAGCAACAATCCTCAGCTAACTTGGGAACAGTCATTTAGTTCATTTAAACTTTAGTCCTTTCATAGTTCTCAGATGCTATGTCTGTATCTTTGTCCACACCTGTGTCTATGTATGTCTCTATTTATATCTTCCCATATCACTATGTATTTACATTTATTTATTTTTTATTTGTAATTCATCTGGTATTTTATGGCCTAGTACACACATTTGATAATAAAAATTAGGCTGGGTGCGGTGACTCACACCTGTAATCTCAGTACTTTGGGAGGCAGAGGCGAGAGGATTGCCTGAGCCCAAGAGTTTGAGACCATTCTGGGCAACTTGGCGAGACCTCATCTCTACAATAAATCAAAAAAGTAGCTGGGCATGGTGGCGCGTGCCTATAGATCCAGCTACTTGGAAGGTTGAGGTGGAAGGATCACCTGAGCCCAGCAGGTTGAAGCTGTGGTGGCCGTGAGCGTGCCACTGCATTCCAGCCTCGGTGACAGATTGAGACTGATGAAAAACAAAAAGAATAAAAATTATACCTATTTTCTATTTCAAAATTTTTGTAGCTATTATTCCTAGAATCCCTTCATCAGTTAGATTACCAGAACCAGTTCCCAGATTATTTCCTAAAAATATATCTTAACAAATGTCTCACATGTACCACCAACTTCAATAATCCGGGATAAACTTGCTGATTTATAATTTCTGCCTCAAATATATATGAATGTCAAGGATCTTAATCCTGATAGACTTGAGTTAGGAGGAGTCCTATGGCCTGCTCGATAAAGTCCCAGAAGTGACTTGTCCTTGAAATGTGAGGAATGGACGCTGAGAGAGAGAGTTTTTGTCTTGGTTTGGTTTTTCCCAAAAATTGATTTGAGACAAACACTTACGTGGAGGCAGTTTACTTGAGAGGTGATTCAGGAAATTCCAAGTAAGGGAGGACAAATTTGAAACAGGAAAGAGTGAAAAGACTCAGATGCATTCATATGTGGGTTACTACTGCAGTCATTCAAGGTTCAGTCCTACTGGATATTAATAAAACATGATGTAATCATGGTTGGATGGTTCTTCATATTCGCTGAAATTTTGAACTCCCCTATAATTTCAAGTGGTGCCTTGGTGCCGCTGAACAAGCTTCCATAGTGCTGGAAGAAGCCTTTAAAAAAAGAAAAGAGATGCTAGTGCTTGAGATAAGACACGGCCATCATGCTGGATACTGTCCACTTGGAGTTTCAGATCAGTTTCAAGGTGGGCCAAAGAGATGCGAGGCGAAGCATCGATAGCATTTATGTCCAGCCCCTTACTTACCATTCAGATTCACTCACACTCTACAATGAGCCCACTCTGATGTTGATTAATCAGGGTAGTGCCTAGCTACAAGCACTTAGAAAAGACTTAAAATGAGAGGATTAGTGAAATGTACTATGATCTTCACAGTCCTCTCTTATCCATTCAATATTTCTCTAAGCCTCTGTCAGCATTTCATTTAGATTGCTGTCATCATTTTGGGTTCTGTATCTTTGGTTATCTTGCTTTTTTCAAATAAAAAATGACACAATGGTACCTTTTCTTTTATCAGTGGAACTGGGAACTCCAAGAGATACTCAGTATTCTTTAGGGTTCCAGAAAAATTTCTTCTTACTCTCATTATTTAGCAGCAAATTTAGCTCTTTATGAAAAGAAGAACCAATTGCTCCAACTAGTGTAGTAGCTCCTTTCTTTCACTGTCAGATTACTAGAATGAGGAACTCAAAATGACTTGGTGGTTGCCATATCTTTACGTTTAGCAGACTTACTGTGTCCATGATAGAAGCATTAGCCACAATTCTTACCTCCCACTACCTTCAATAGACCAATTACTTCTGTTCCCACATAGGCTAACCATCACAGGGATAGACAACACCGAGTTCCTAAGGGAGTCCCTGGAAGTAATGGTAAGAGGAGAAACCTGTGTATTTTAGCTATTGGTTATATCGTATTATATAAAGGGCCACTGGTTTACCATATACACCACATTCTGCTCTAAACCTACAAGATGTTGTCACCAAACTGAAACAATAGGTGAACTTCTAGGATTATATTCCAATTCTCTGTCAGGTGAGCTCTATAAGTGTTACAAGTCAAATGAAAGATTTAGTGGATCTTCTAGTCAGTGACCATTGCTATACCTCTTTAACTATAAAATGGATCCTTGATATAATACACCCATATGATCTGAGTATCTCAATTGTAGTATCAAAATTGTGGTACTAGTACAAGTAAAGTCATTATCCAGGACACATCACTCTCTGTATGTAAAGATAATCCCCTTTCAGAAGTAGTAGAGCTACATTAGCTCTCAGGAGAGGGAGTCCATGTTGCTGACCCCATGCATAGTATCCATTCTAAGATATTGTGTGTCTGAAAATAGAGGCTAGCTGACTTCCACTGAATGAGACACACTCCCTACCTGGTCACTTATTGCCTCTTCATCAGTGGATGATGGCTGGTAGGCACTGACATAAGACATGAAGATCTGCACTTTTTTTTTTTACCCACTCTCATATCTACATTCACACACATTTCCCCATATATTCGTGACTCTGATCTTCCCATCTTTTAATGTATTTATTTATTTATTTATTTTTACATTTCAAATTTTTTTTATTTTGAAATTGTGGGGCACAATTCAGGGTTGGGTACACAAATATTCACTGTGGAGGTACCTTTGTTGGTGAGGTGTGCCCCCCTCCCCAGGCAGATTTCAACTACTGTCACTCCCACCTCCCTGCTGCCCCTCCTTCATAGTTTGCCAGTATTGTCAATCATTTTCTTATGGTATTTTATGGTAATTGTTCATGGTCCACTTATGAGTGAGAACATGTGATATTCAGTTATCTATGTCTGTGAAAGATCTCTCAGTATTATAGATTCTAACCCCATCCAGGTTGCTGTGAAGTTCATGCTTTTGTTTTTCTTTATGACTGTGTAATATTCCATCGTGTATATATACCACATTTTTTAATCCAGTCCTCTTTTGATGGGCGGCACGGTTGGTTCCATGTTAGCTATTGTGAACAAGGCTACAATAAACATACGTGTGCAGGTATCTTTTTGTTTATCAACATTTTCTATTTTGATATTGTGGGGTACACCTTAGGGCTAGGTATACAAATATGCTTCATTCAGGCACCCTTGTTGATAAAGGGTGTCTCCCCGTCCCCAGACAGATATTGACTACCGTTAATCCCACCTCCCTTCCCCTCCCCCCCATAGTTTCCCACCACTGTCAGTCTTTTTTTTTATAGTATTACGGTGGATGTTCAAAGTCCGCTATATGAGTGAGAACATGTGATACTCAGATCTTTGCTTCTGTGAGAAGTCGCTCAGTATTATTGACTCTAGTTCAATCCAGGTTGCTGCAAAGTTCATGATTTTGTTCTTTTTTATGGCCACGTAGTATTCCATCATGTATATGTACCACATTTTTTTAATCCAGTCTTTTATCCTTAATCTTTTGATGGGCAGTATGGTTGATTCCAGGTTCTTGCTATTGTGAACAATGCTGCGATAAACATACGTGTGCAGGTATCTTTTTGGTAGTGATTTTAGTTCTTCCGGGTATACTCCCAGTAGGGGGATTGTGGAGTCATATGGAAGGTCACTCTTTAGAACTTATAGGAATCACCACACTGATTTCCACAGAAGCTGTACTAGTTTACACTTTCACCAACAGTGTAGAAGTGTTCCCTTTTTGCCACATCCTCTCCAGTATCTGTTATTTTTTGTTATTGATGATGGCCATTCTGACTCGAGTTACATGGTATCACAGTGTCGTTTTAATTTGCATCTCCTTGATGACTAGTGAGGCTGAACATCTTTTCACATATCTGTTGGCTGCTCGTATGTCTTCATATGAGAAGTGTCTATTCATATATTTTGTCCACTTTGTAATGGGGTTGTTTGTTTTTTTCTTTTCAGCATGTTTGAGTTCCTTGCAGATCCTTGATGTTAGGCCTTTGCCAGATATGTTGTTGGCAAATATTTTTTCCCAGTCTGTGGGCTGTCTCCCTGCTCTCTTGATGGTTTCTTTGGTTTTGCAGAAGCTTGACAGTTTAATGAGGTCCCATTTGTCTATCTTATCTCTTATAGCCTGTGCACTTCAGGTTTTGCTCAGGAATTGGTTGCCAGTTCCAACTTCCATAAGGGTATGTCCTGCATTTAGGGTTTTGCTCAGGAAACCTGCATCTTCTAAGGTTCTTATAGTTTGAGGTTTTATGTTTAGGTCTCTGATCAATTTAGAGTTAATTTTTGTGTATGGGGATAGGTAGGGTTCCTGTTTCAATCTTCTGCATGTGATCAGTCAGTTTTCCCAGCACCATTTACTGAATAGGTTCTTGTCTCCCCAATGGTAGGTGGTCAAGGCTTTGTCAAAGATGAGTTGGTTGAGAAATTGTGGTTTTGCTTCAGGAATCTCAATTCTATTCTATTGGTCTATATGCCTGTTCTTGTACCAATACCAGGATGTTTTGATTATTGCAGCTTTATAATAAAGTTTAAAGTCTGGGAGTGTGATATCACCTGCTTTTTTTTTGCTGAGGATTATTTTGACTATTCTTGGTCATTTATGTTTCCATATGAGTTCCTATATTGTTGTTTCAAGGTCTGAGAAGAATGTTGCTGGTAATTTGACGGGTATTGCGTTAAATCTGTAGATTGCCTTAGGTAGAATGGACATCTTAACCATGTTGACTCTTCCAATTCATGAGCATGGAATAATTTTCCACTTGTTTGTGTCATCTTTGATTTCTTTGAACAGTATTTTGTAGATTTCATTGTAAAGTTCTTTCATATCTCTGGTTAGGAAGATGTCAAGCTATTTCATTGTGTGTGTGTGTGTGTGTGTGTGTGTGTGTGTGTGTGTGTGTGTGTCTTGGGAATGGGACTGTGGTTTTATTTGGGTTTATGTTTGTTTTTTATTGGTGCATAGAAATGTGATTGTCTTTTGCACATTTATTTCATACCCTCCAACTTTGTCAAAGTTCTTTATCCGTACAAGGAGGTTTTTGACAGATTCTCTTGAGTTTTCAAGGTAGAATCGTGTCGTCTGCAAAGAGAGATAACTTGACTTCCTCTTTCCCTATTTGAATACCCCGATCGCCTTCTCTTCTCTGATTGCTCTAGCTAGGACTTCCAAAACTATGTTGAACAGGAGGGGTGAGAGTGGGCATCCTTGTCTTGTTCCACTTTTCAGGGGATATGGTTCCAATTTCTGTCTGTTTAGCATAATGCTGGCTGTGGGTTTCTCATAGATGTCTCTTACTATTTTGAGGTATGTTCCATTGATGCCTAGATGTTTGAGGATTTTTATCAAGAAGTGGTGCTGGATTTAATCTAAAGCTTTTTCTGCATCTAATGATATAATCACGTGGGTTTTTTAAAAATCTGTTGATGTAATTAATTACATTTATGGTCTTACGAATGTTGAACCAGACTTGCATCCTGGGGATGAAGCCTACTTGGTTGTGGCGGATGATTTTTGATATGTGTTGTTAAATCCGGTTTGTTAGGATCTTGTTGAGAATTTTAGTATCTATGTTCATCAAGGATATTAACCTGTAACTCTCTTTCTTTGTTGGGTCTTTACCTGGCTTGGGTATCAATGTGATTTTAACTACATAAAATGATTTGGGGAGAGTTCCATCTTTCTCAATCGCCTGAAATACTTTCAATAGGATTGGCATCAGCTCCTGCTTGTATGTTTTGTAGAATTCTGCTGGAAAACCATCTGATCCAGGGTTGTTTGTTTGTTTGTTTGTTTGTTTTGCAGGTAGTTTTCTTATGACATAGTCAATTTCCTGGATTGTTATTAGTCTATTTAGGGTCTCAATTTCTTCTTGTTTCAACCTAGGGAGGTTGTGTGATGTCAGAAAGTCCTCCATTTCCTTTAGGTTTTCACGTTTGTTCCATACAAGTGTACATAGTAGTCTCTGATAATCTTTTGTATTTCTTCAGGGTCAGATGTGATTCCATCTTTTGTGTTTCTGACTGTGTTTATTTGGGCTTTTCTCTCTTTTCCTTGGTCAGTCTAGCTAAGGGACCATCAATTGTTTATACTTTCAAAGAACCAGCTTTTTGTTTCACTGATTTTTTGTATTATCTTTTTGTCTTCTATGCCCTGAATTTGGGCTTTTTTTTGGTGATCTGTTTTCTTCTACTGAAGTTAGGGTTTTGATGGTCTTGCTTTTGCAGCTTCCTTAGGTGACTTGTTAGGCTGTTAACTTGTGATCTTTCCATTTTTTTTATGTGCGTTTGTAGAGATATGAATACCCCTCTTACTACTGCTTTTATGACATCCCAGAGATTTTATTAAGGTGTTTCTTAACTTTCATTTGTTTTCAGGTATCTTTTAATCCCTTTTGATTTCCACATTGACCCAGGAGTTGCTTAGCATCATGTCGTTTAATGTCCATGTCTTTGTGGGTTTGGGGAGAACTTTGTTGGTGTTGATATTTATTTTTATTTCACTGTGGTCTGAGAAGGTGCATGGCAAAATTTCAATCCTATGAAATTTGTTTATGCTTGATTTATGGCCAAGGATGTGGTCGATCTTAGAGTACGTTCCATGAAGTGATGAGTAGAGTGTATATTCTGTAGTCATTGGGTGGAGTGTTCTGTAGGTATCAATTAAGTTCACTTGGTCAAGAGTCACACTGAGGTTCTGGATCTCCTTGCTGATTTTTTTGTCCTGATGATCTATCTAGGGTTGTGAGTGGGGTATTAAAGTCCCCAGCTATGATAGTATTAGAGTCAATATCTTTTTTAAGTTTGCTTAGAAACTGCTTTATGAAAGTTGGTGCTCCTATGTTGGGTGTATATATGTTTAGGATGGATATTTCTTGTTGATGGATTGAACCTTTTATCACTATGTAGTGACTTTCTGTATCTTTTTAAGTTTTTGATAGCTTAAAGGGTATTTTGTCTGAAATTAAGATTGAAACTCCTTCTTTCTTTTGTGTTTTATTTGTTTGAAATTTTGCTTCCCATCCTCTTAATTTGAGTCTGTGAGTGTCCTTTCTGGTGAGATATTGTTGTCTCATTATATTTTATCAATTTTACCATTCTATGTCTTTTCAGTGGTGCATATAATCCACTCACATTCAGGCTAATTATTGAAATGTGAGATAGTTTGACCCTGCCATGGGTTCTCATAGTGTTATTGTTGTTCCTGTTTGTTTGTTGTCTTTCTTTTAATTTTTGGGTTGATTCATGTGTTTTTTCAATCTTTTTCCTGCACTCTTGTGAAGAACATCATTCTCTTTTCCCTTTCCTCTGTGTTTAATACTTTCTTAAGTGTTTCTTGTAGAGCTGGTCTAGAGGCAATGTAAGTTCTTAGGGGTTGAATGACTGGGAAAGATTTTAATTCTCCCTCGCTGATTAAGCTTAGCTTAGCTAGGAAGGTTATTCTTGGTTGAAATTGTTGGTCTTTGAGAACTTTCAAGATTGGGCTCTAAGCTCTCCTAGCCTGAAGTATTTCTGTAGGTAAATCTGCTGCTATTCGAATTGGTCTTCCCCAGTAGGTAGTCTGACCTTTTTCTCTTGCTGCCTTTAAGATTTTTTCTTTTATACCTACTTTGTTTGGGTGAATGACTATGTGTCCAGGAGTTGGTCTTCTCATTTGTTGTCTTGCAGGGGTTCTCTGAATCTCTTGTGTTTGAATGGTCATATCACAGATGAGATGAGGGAAGTTTTCTTGAATAATTTCATGGAATGTTTGTTCCAGAGTGTTCTCTGTCTCTCTTTCTGCCTCAGGAAGTCCAATTACTCTTAGGTTTGGCCTTTTAAAGTAACCATTCATCTCTTGACAGTTTTGTTCTGTCTTTTTAAGCTTCTTTTCTATGTTTTTGAGTTTGGGTTAGTTCTATATTTTTGTCCTCAAGCTCTGAGATTCTTCTGCTTGGCTAATTCTGCTTCCATGCTTATCAGTTTGCTATTTATGTCATTCACAGTATTCTTTACTGCGGTTATGTCAGTTATCAACTCCTTCCTATTTTTCTCTTGTCTCTCCTCAATTCTTTTTAATCTCTCTATTAATGCCTTGATATCTGGGTATGTAGTTTGAGACTAGTCATTCTGGGGGCTCTTCATTCTTTGCATTCCAAAGTCTGTTTTCTCAGTGTTTGACCTCCCAGGGGTCTGTGTGAGACCCATATTCTTCTTTCAGTTTTCTTCATTTGTGTGGATTTTCCTCCCTGCTCCCACTCCCCCCATCTTTACTTCTGTTGTTCAGGCATGGCATGGTTGCTTTTACTTCAGTTTGCTCAATCTCCTATTCTTCCTTATGTGGATCCTCTGGCTTTGTTCACTTCTGAAGCTGGACTGTGGGTTGGGGGCTGTACTTTTGGTAGTTTTGAGATTCAATTGGGGGGTGCTATGATTCAGAATCTATCTGCAGGTCCCCGTATCCACTGACAAGTGTATGGGCACCCAGAAACACACTTTCCATTGCCTTACAATCTATCTATGCATGGGGGTACAGGTTTGCTCCCTGGAAGGAAAATGAGTTAAGAAAAAGGAAAACAATGGAAGAAGGAAG
>NW_007075339.1:116970-130244 GCF_000164805.1 Carlito syrichta
GGGGGGGGGGGGGGGGGGGGTAGGAGGAAGGTGGAGAGAGAGAAAGGTAAGAGAGAAAACAATAGATGTACCAACTAACAAATGAAAAGAGACACAAAGACAGAAAAGAGTTTTAAAAAAAGACCTAAAACATACAAGTCATCATACAAACACACAGTCCAACATAAGCCTGCCTATTGCTTTACTCTTCCCATACACAAACCGAAAGTCTAAAGAATAGAAAGAAGAAAAAATAAAATCAGTAAAAAAAAACAGAAACAATGCAAGTATGAAAACATTATCAAAACCAGAAAGAGGGGAAAAAAAAAACTAAAACAAAAAGCAAACAAAAATGAGCAAAACAGTCAAAAAAATAAAAATAAAAAAATAAAAACAAGGAACTAGACTGGCTCCAAGATCATTCCTGTAAGTCCAATATCCTTTCAGCTCTGATCTCTAGCTCTTCCCCTCTGCTCTCATCACAGGCAGATAGGGTTGCTCACAGCTTGGGTCTGATGCCCCAGGCCTACTTTGGAAGGAGGGTGGATCAGATCTGACCCCACTTGGCTTGCTACTTGTCAGGTCTGCCACTCAGATCTGACCTGTGTGTGTCTGATCCAGTATGGGGGAGTGGCTTCTGTCTCTCCCGGTTTGATGAGATTACCTTAGGCCCCAAATGGAGCTCTGTGGAGCTGGGCGGGGCAATGCAGATCTCTGCCTGTTCCTGGGACAGAGAAAATGGCTGAGGTGGGCATCTCCTTACCAGGCATGGACTCCTCTCTGGCTTTCCCTGATCCTCTCTCTCCATTGATCAGATCCGGGGCTCCAACTGATCCACAATAACAGGTGATGGTGTGGGCCTGGTGCTAGGTGATGAGAATCACCTGGATTCAGTAGGCTTTTCTCAGGGGCATTCCTGTGAGCAGCAGGCAATCCTGCTCCTGATCTTGCCAGCTGCACTCCAATCTCAGGGCGATTGGGGCTTGCAGTCGTCCTCAGAGGGGGTATCTGGGTGCATGAACCCAAGTATCCCCTCAGATGGACTTTCACTATCCCACCAGCACACGCCTACTCACACAGAGAGTCTTTGTGGACACTTGCCTCTGTGGAGACTCTCACAGACTGACCTGTAGGTTGCCATCTTAAGCTCTGCCCCCCAATCTTTTTATTATGATCCCTTGCTTAGTATCAGAGGTGGGCAAATTGCTTATGTAAAGAACAAGGTACCAAATATATTAAGCTTTATAGGCCATTTGATCTCACAACTACTCAGGCCTGCCGCAGT
The DNA here is from genome assembly GCF_000164805.1 of Carlito syrichta. NCBI lineage: Eukaryota > Metazoa > Chordata > Mammalia > Primates > Tarsiidae > Carlito > Carlito syrichta. Next base: position 118,235 of record NW_007075339.1, read on the forward strand.
AGCCCCAAAGCAGCCTTAGACAATACATAAACAAATTAGGGTGGCTGGGATCCAATAAAATTGTTTTTATAAAAACAGGCAGCAGGTTGGATTTGAACTACAGGCTGTGGTTTGCCAACCTCAGGAACACACCATTTATCTTTTCCCAAATGTCCACATATATTCTTACTTCAGAAATCCCTTCTCTTTCCATATAGAGGAGATAACCAAGTACACTACATCCAAGATTGCTGCCCCATTAGTTGGCTATAGGTAACATTCCAAGAAGCCATAATTATGAAGCTGAGGGTGAAGCAATAAATGCAAGAAAGAGATGACCAAAGGATTTAGGCCACATGTTTCGGTAATTTATCTGAGTTATTTGAACCATGGTTCCATACCAATATACTATTACCATAATATTATGAGTTGCTACTTTATTCATATGATTTTATGCCTTGATGGGCTTGACAATGCCTAGCTATTAATAGAAAGCTCTGGTTGCATAAGGACTTGATGCCTTAGTGGTCAGTTAGTCAGTTGTTGTTTGGATCTAGTTACACTATTGGATCTTGTTTTCAAGGGGTAATCTTTTTTGTAGCTAAAGGCATGCTCTTGATCCAAAAACCTAGGGTATGACTCTTATTGCTACTTTTCAGATACTCTTATCTAGCAAAGATGCTGGCCATATGGCCCAAGAAGCAGAACAATTTGAACCATATCCTGAATATACTATGAAGTTCTTTCTTGCTCTGAGCCCTGCTCAAACTAGGCTTATTCCAAGCTACATAATAAGTAAGTCAGGGGAATATTCCCAAGGTAGTTTCCACCACCTCTTAAATTTAAGAAGGTCTACTAGGTGCTATTCCTTCTTAGCAGTAGATATTAAATTGTGCAAGGTGTAACACATTTTACCTTAAAAAAGTATCCTGGCATGCCCATGACAATTGGTCTCCTAAAAACTTTATTGCTGTAATGACTCTTCCATCTTTGTAGTGTTTATATCCCACTCCCAGTACGTTTCATCATTGTATCCAGTGTACTTGCCACTTCTTGATCACCAGATATGATTAGCATGATGTCATAAATGTATCCATGGAGTATTAAAAAAATGAAATTTCTAGACTGTATTATTACACAAAGTGCATGGTAATACAGACTTAGGGTAATATATTGAATGTGTACTGCTGTCCTTTTCAGGTGTTTGTGAACTGCTTTGTATTTCATTAATTATGGACATTGATTTAAAAGTCCCACAAATATCAGATTAGTAGTCACAAAACAAGTGCAAGGCACTGTTGATTTGTTTTAGTAGAGATTTCACATATAGCACAACTCCAATAAGGACGACCACTCAGTCCACCACCATCAGCCATAATTTATTTTCAACATCATTTGTTCTACCAGATTTTTGCCATTATATAAGAATGACATGCATTTTTAAACATTGTTTTCATATAATTACTTTATTAAAATAGTTTATAAAACCCATTAGATTTTCAGTTAATTCATTTGAATAGGTGTTTTATATTACCTTTTCAGATGTGATATCTTATCTTTTTCTTTCAGATATATAAATATGTTCAGTTTTATGTGTCATTATATTTACAGAGTGAATAAATTAACTTTCATGAAGAATAATAACAGTAGGTACCCTTGTGTAATTCTACACTTTAAAGGAAATAGTTTTACCAGTAAGCATGATATTGGTTCTTGATTTAAAACAGATGCTCTATTTCATATTGAGAAAATATAATTCTATGATTATTATTAGAATTGCAAATAGGAAATAATGCATTTGGAAATTTGATTTCATTAATATATTTATTATTACTTCAATTTTTGGAGCAATGGTGCCTCATAAGAAAAGATTTTCTGCTATGGAAACGACTTCCTCTTCTGGAGATAAATTGTACCGTCGGTGGCAAATTATTTTTTTAAAAACTACTTTTAAATTACATTATTAATATTTTCATTTAGGAATTTGTTTGAACAGCTTAAGTATAGTTGAACTTCATGGTCTTTTTGTCAGATTATATCTGAATCTGTCCTCAGAGCATTTGTAGAGCATGTGAATTACCTACACTTAAAAAGTTTGAAAGCATTTCACCTTTATAAAAATAATCCCTGGGATTTAGAATGTTTGAGAATTTATCAGAGTATATTATATACATTTTTAATTCCAGTATAATAAATACTGTTAGTTTTCAAGCAAATTGTGCCTCCAGACCTTTAAATGAATTCATGTCTTAGAATTTTTTTAAAAACTTAAAGTAGGTTAAACATAGCAAAATTAGAGACTGTGATGGGCAACGGATTGTTCTGACTTTGTTCTTCAACTCCTCCTCTAATAACACTTTTCAAAGATTTTCTGTTTTTTCTATAAAGAACCATCTTTTAAATGTATTTATTAGTTTCATTTATTTTTCTTAAATTTCTGTATTTATTTTCTTATGCTTTTCTTTTTAAAATTTTTTTATTTTAAAGATGCCAGGTACAATTCATATTTAGGTAAACAAATGATCATCGTATGCTTTTCATATAAACTTTTATTCATTACTTTTATATACTGTAGATTTGAGTGCTTTTCTCTAAGCACTGTAAATATACTTCAAGTTATGCACTTTGTCCCATCCCCTGTGTATAATTCACATGTAGCTAAAAGGCATGAAGTTCTACATTGAACTCATTTTCCCTTTTGCCCCTAAGGAAATGGCACAACAAATTATCCACTTTGGTCCTTATAAAAGCTGTAAAAACAAGTATAATTGTCCTTTTTATATATGAGAAAAATGGGGTTGAAATATATTAAATGACTCAGTTAAAGTAATTCATCTAGTAAGAGAGAATGTGTTTATTTTTGTGTCTATTTATACATATAACTCAAAACATAAATCTCTCCCTTAGCTGTATAGTCTGTATTAAAATATATTTTGTTAGTTGACGTTAAATAGTTTGTATTCCAATTACTTTTTCATACAATAATATATTTATTCTATATCTATTTAATAATTGCCTGGGCTGAAACAGTTTTAAGCTATTAAAAATTCACAAATAGGTGAAATGGAAAAAAATCAAGTGTGTGTCTCGAAAGGAAAGAGAAACTATTGCTGAGGATTCATAATTAGGAAACTTGGGAAAAATTAATCACTTTTAATAAATCTATCTTCCCGTGTTTTGAACTACTAATACAAAGTAAGTCCCTAAGGAAACTTTAGATAAATAGTTTTAAGATAAAAAACTTTAATAGTAACTTAAATTAGTCTAAAGGACTTGACAGTTTGTATGGGACCATATGATTTTGCATTTTGACTTGAAATATAATAAATCTAAAAGCACATTGTGAAATCTTTAATGACAAAATAAATGGTGAAATTCAACATACTTGAATGATTTTAATCTTGTTTAATAAAATGCAATTATGAAAACTACACTTTTATGTGTCATTCTAAAAATGTATCTAATTATGTGAATTGCTTTTAGCTTTCTCTCTTCCCCAATTCTCATTCCTTGTTTGCCTTGGTAATATCATAGAGGCCATGAGACCTGTTTGTTTTCCAGAAATATTCTGGTTAGAAAGAAACATAACCGAATCAGAAAGTGATGCTGATATCCAGAGAGGTTTTTCCATGTTTTTTCAGAGGTTTAGTCATGAAAGCCAAAGAGAAAGCCTTTAATCTCTCCACTGGCTCACTTTTCTCTTGTCTAAGAAGTCTTGTGTTCTGGGCCCCTCTCATCTGAATATAAATGTCACAGGACATTTCAATTTCATTTGGTCTGTTGAGGGACTTGGATAGCAACCATCTGCTGGTGGTTTGGATAGCAAATACTAACATCTATTGGTGCTATGCCTACTCCTCCTGAGAGACATCTGTGGTCTGGGGCATGCTCACCAGCTGTAGCCTGGAAGTGTCAATCAGATGAATAGTTGAGGCAAATGTTCAGGACACCGACCCCCCCCCCACATCTACTTGAAGAAAAAGGGTGGGCTATACTGATATAAATATAAGACTTTTTGGTCCATGTGCATGCTATGTGCTAATTCAGTCAAGGAAAAGGTGTAGGAATATACAGACTTTATCCTGCCTGGTGCCAGGGAAGAGTGGGCTAAAGGGAAAAAAACACAGCGCTAAATATACTCTTTGTCCTTCTGCTATGCTGCCAATGATTACTTTTGTGGAAAATAGTCATGGAAATATGAAAGTCACAACAAACATTTCCCAATCTGAATTCTACTTCCTTCCATTGAGGAGAAAAATAGCCCATCTTTTTGCATAAATTACATGCTGCCAGGAGACAAATGCCAGGCTTAAGATGTAACCTTCTTTTGTTCATAGCATACAACAGAGCCAGGTGTTACCAGAGTATAAGTAACTCAACTCTCAATTCCTAGAAACTGGATTATGCTACCTCTTGGCAATTTACAAATTACTATTCATGCTGAATAGTAATTAAAAACTAAATCTTAGAACCAGGCTCAGGTTTGATGATAACCACTTACCAGCTATGTGTCTTGATTTCTCTTAGTTTTCTGAGTAAAATGGAAGATTATAAATGTTATTGTGAAGATTAAATAAGATTATATATAAGCTTTGGTAAATTATGTACATCATATGTTTTCATTAATGCTCATTAAGTGCCAGGCATGGGACTTTGTACTTGGGATATGCCAATTAGCAACACAGTCTCAATTCATGCTTATATTATACTCAAAATCTAATACAGTTTTTGCATAAATTAAGTACATATTAGTCAATACTCCTTCAGTTGCAAATAACAGACATTCAGATACTGTGAAGAGATAAGCAACACTGTCCAGTTTATGACTCTAAAAGTTCATGTTGTCTGTTCATAAGCAGAAGGAACTGTGCTCAGATTTGTCTTTCTAGTGGTAGTGGATGGATGGAATTCTTTTTTATACAACTAAAATTTAAAATTCCTACAAAGTTGCCAGATGGCCTTTTTAGACCCCACAAAGCTGACTTCTAAGCTCTAAGTGATAGACATCTTGGCCTTTAATGTCTATTCTCCATACAGGACTATTATCATGCTTGTAGAAGGTCTTTGACCCTCTCCAGGGGGAGAGATCTCAGTGCCCAGCCCATCTATAGTCTCTCTACACATCCCATGGGATGCCAAGAGAGCAAAAGAGTCACCTTCCTCCTTGTGAAACACAGTCTTGCAATATTTTCCAAGTGAACATCTTCTCCCCTGCTACATGAAGTTGTAGTATCATCCTTCACCCAATACATCACACACACACAACCCACCCACAGAAAGGGAGGAGCTAGCGTCAGCCTCATGAATGCCTGAATACAGATAGTCTTTTTTTCTCATTTTACAAATTTTTATATTATTATTATGTCTTTTTGTCACTTAGTTTCAACATGTAAGGTCCTGGCTGTCTACTTGAGCCTGAAACTATGGGCATAGGCACCAAGCTTATATTCCTAGAGCTTTATAACAAAAAATGAGTACAGAGTTCTTTCCCATTAGTTCTTGTTATAATGAAAAATAGTGAAAAAGCACTCTGGCCAAACTTAGGTTATGCTTCAATACCTGGATCAGTTACTGTACTCAGGGAGAAAACATTGGAGGCAGCCAGGATTGGATATCCTTGTTTCTGTTTTTTAAACTACTCATTCAGCAAATACTAAGTGCCTAACATGAACAAACACTGTGATAGGAAATGGAGAAACAAGCACAGACAATTTATGATTGCTGTCCTAACTGTCTAGGTGGGAAAGAAATGCTGCTGTTTATAGAAAATTAGCAATATACCAGGCCATTACATTATGCATTGTCACTGACCTTCAAATATTTTGTGGAATAACTTTATTACTACCTTTTGAGAGAGGGATAATAAGAACTTTAAGTGAATCCATCATTAGTGGCTACTTCTTTTTCTATTAATATATTTTATTTTAAAGATGTGGGGTACAATTCAGGATTAGGTATACAAGTTGACATTGTACAGGTAAAGTTTAGTAGCTACTTCGTAAGACCCTGTTATGGGCTTGGCAATATTCCTAGCTTTGGAGATCAGAGGTAAGCAGAAAAATTAAATAACTTACTTCAGTTGTTTTATTTAGTTCTTTTTTTAAATGAAACTTTCTGACATCATGGTTTTGTATCACTTGAAATTGACCTAATCATTCTGACATTAAAATGCTGTTACTGTGGAAACATTATTCTAGCAAAGCCTTAATTCGAACCATGATTTGTTCACTTCCACCATATCATGGGTCCCTCTAACACAATCTGCCCTCTGGAAGGACTCTAATACATGGTATTTATACAGTGTACATGATTGCTAACTTTCTGTTTAGCACATCTTTTGGAACATACCTTTAGGTCAATGGAAGGAATCATGAAAAATAACCCTATTTTGATTGAAGACCTGGGATAAAATCTTTTCATTAAAAATAAAAATATCAGCCGAGCGTGGTGGCTCAGCCTGTAATCCCACGCCTTTGGGAGGCTGAGGTGAGTGGATTACCTGAGCCTGCGGGTTCAAGACCCGCCTGGGCAGCAAGACCTCATCTCTACAATAAATCAAAAAATCAGCCGGGCGTGGTAGCGCATGCCTGTAATTCCAGCTACTTGGAAGGCTGAGGCAGAAGAATCGCTGGAACCCAGCAGGTCAAGGCTGCAGTGGCCGGGAACGGCCACTGCACTCCAGTCTGGGTGACAGAGCGAGACTCCAACTCAAAAAAATATATATATATATTAGTTAAAAATCAGTCATTCTTATTATAATACAATATCTCTTTCATTTAAACTAATGCAAAATCAGTTTAAGGATCAAATTGCAATTCAATTTTCTGAGATTTCACCTCCAAATCATGACAATGTCTCTCCACCCCAAGCTCCACGTACAGGGTCTTGTGGCCTTGCTCCTGGGTACTTAAAAATGTAGCAACAGTGAGAGGTCTAAGTGAAACAGTAATTCTCTTTTATCAAGGAAGAGGGAGTAGCAAAGTGAAAGACTTAAATAAAATATTAGAAAGAGATTTTTAAAACCAAGGCTTTAACATAGGATGTGGCACTGGGATAAGGATGAAGTAGTGCAGCTATTTTCCTGACAAAGGAAAATACTTTTAGCTTCAGGTTCAACTAAAAATACCTTTTCAGAGAATGTGATTATAAGTGATAAAAGCATGTTGTATATACTTGTCCAATTGTCTGGAAACAACTTCAAGGACTCAGGCTGTCTAAATCGCTTTTTTGGGACAAAGGGTATATACAAATAAATGAATCAAATATGGTACAAGGATTAAACAAGAGTTCCTTGGCAGGTTTTGTGAAAACATTTAGGTGCCATTTTCTTTATGTCCCCTCTTAAATTTAAAAATAGCACAGGATTGCACATGTTAATATATCATGCTGTGTGCTCATAAATTGGCATTTGAGTCCTTCGGTACCTTCTGAAAACAAAAATCCTAGAGCTCTGCTGTTTCCATAGCAACTGCATTTTAAGAGGGTAAAGTTTCCAGTTTGATGGAACCAAAAGGCTCTATTAACGTCAGGTTTCAATGATTCTGAAACCATGATGTCGGGAGGAGTCAACACAACACATGAGGGTCAGATTGACCCCACTCAACATTTATTTTTCTTCTCAAAGTTTAAAAGCCACATCCTATGTTAAAATAAATTATTAAAATGGCAATTATTATACTGTAATCTAATACCATGTAACATTAATACTGAAAATAGGAAAATTGATGTTCTAATGCCAACCATAAAGAAATATTAGAATCAAAATTATTTAATAAATTTCATTGTATAAGATCTGATAGTGGTTATCTGGTTTCACAAAAAATGATAATATGTGTTATTGATGTCACCTGCTTGTCTGTGCTTCAAGAGCCACAAAGACTTTTAAATCAAACTTCAATTTGGAAAGAAAAGGAACCAGAAATATTCTCTAAAAGAGGTATTCTCTGGTCCAGAAAAAAAAGAGGCATTCTAATTGATCACAATACATTCATTTGCTAGGGCTATTATAACAAAGTACTACAGACTAAGTGACTTAAACCACAGAAATATATTGCCTCACAGTTACAGAGGTTTAAAAGTCTGAGGTCAAAGTACTAGTAGGGCTGACTCCTTGAAGTCTGTGATAGAAAATTGATTCTATACTTCTTTTGTAGCTTCTGTTTGTTTGCTGGTAACCTTGTATTCTATGGTTTGTAGACATATTGCCTCAATATCTGTCTTATATTTACGTGATATTTTCTCTCCCTTTGTATGTATTTGTTCCCACATTTCTCCTTTTTATAAGACACAAGTCGTATTGGATAAGCGGCTCATCCTACTCCAATATGACTTTATGTAACTAATTATAATTACAATGACCCTTTGCCCAAATAAGGCCCACATTCTGAAGTACTCCAGGCTAGGACTTCAACATATAAATTCAACACATAGCACACAGATTTTATTTAATCTCTGAGATAAACATACCACATTTATTATCTCATTTAATTCTCACAGTAATACTGCGATCAGAAGTTTAAGTGACTTGAATGAATTCTGAAATTTTACTGTGCTTATACATTAACAGGGTATCTTGTTAAAATGTAGATCCAATTCAGTAGGTTGGGATCTGAGATTCTGTGTGGGGTTTTTTGTTTGTTTGTTTTAAGATCACTTTAACCCAGAAGTTGGAGGTTGCTGTAAGCTAGAATTGTGCCACTATACTTCAGCTTGGGCAAAACAGCAAGACCCTGTCTCTTAAAAAAAAGAAAATCATGACACGTTGGATACACATTAAAAAAATAAGTGTAATATATATGTAAGTTAATGATGTTTAAAAATAAAAATAAACATCTATGAATTTATCACTCAGTCTGAGAAATAGAATACTTATAAATATTAAAGCTCCCATTGTGTTCCTTGCCACCCCATGCTATCCTGAATACATTTTATTTCCTTGCTTTTTAAAAAACATATTTACCACACACGTAGAAATTCTTAACCAATATTATTTCATAATTAAAGAAGTTTAGCTTCCCCCACCCTTGTTACTTTTTTTTATTCTTTTCTAAATCATCTGTTTTACCTTTGCCCACTTTTCTATCTGGTTGTTCCCCCCCCTTATTGATTTATAGATACTGTTTATATACTATGGGTACTGTTTTTTCTATTTATATATTGCAACTATTTTCTTCTAGTCTGATGCTTATCTGTTAACTTTGTAACTTTTTTGCAGTGCCTCGTTGTATAGATGTTTTATGTAACTTAAATATCAGGCCAAATTTGTCAATTTTATTTAAACCGCTGGGGTTTTTACCAGTGAAGGTTTTACTCATTTAAAGATATCCGTATACATGCTTGTTTTTCATACTGTGATCAATTTGTAGATCTTCAATCCTTCAGTAATGTATGCTTTGTTTATGATGTGAGGTAGGGAATTAAACTGACATTTTTCCCCACTGATAGTAGGTGCAATAATGGCTCCACAGAGATGTTCGTGCCCTACACCCTAGACCTATAGATATGATACCTTGCATAGCAGAATTGAGATTCTTTATGTCCAACAGTTCCCAAGTTAAGTTCTTGACTCTAGTTTCAAAACACTTAGAGCAGCAAGAACTGAAATGCTTGTGAATGAGGGCCCTAATTGTAAAGCCCAGGACATTTCTATTATAGCATTCTACCTTTCAGAAGAAAGAAAACAAACAGAAAAACGAAAAGGGAATAAGAAAGACAAAAATGATTTGAAATAGAACATAGAATTTTTGTGCCAGATTTTCTATCTAGAGCAATTTAGAACATGCAGGGAAATCAATCATCCAAGAGAATGAGGAATGTCAACATCTTGATCCAAAGTAACTTAAATTCCACTTCTATAGATAAGCAATCCTTAATTCTCATAATACTATGGTGTGCTGTGTAGTAACTACATGGTACTCAGAACTGAGCTAGATACTTTGCCAAGATACCAATACTTTATTTTTCATATAATCTATAACAGATGTCAGCAGACTTTTTCTTAAAGGACAATAAAGTAAATATTTTAGATTTTGAGGGTCAAAAAAGCATAATCAAGGCTATTATGTAGGTACTCATGTATTTAAAATGTGACTATTTAAAGCATTTTTAGCGAATAGGCTGTTAAAACCAAAGCATAACATAACAGAACAAACCAACACAAAGATACAGGTGGTTTACTGACCTCTGGTCTGTAATGTAACACTTTATATCTGCAAAACCTAATAAAACTTTACAAATTATTTGACCTATTACAATGATTAGCATTTTTTTTTATTGGAGAAAATCCAGTGGATCCAATTCTGAACTGAGATTGGAGTAGGAACACAGACCTCTAAGTCAGAGATAGAAGGCATAGCTTGTAAGTATGGCACAAGACATGTTCCACTGGAGTTGAGACCCAGGACAACCTACAGTTGAGAGACTCAGAGGCACCAGGCCATGGAGGGAGCTCAGTCAAAGCATCAAGAAGGAAGTGCAAGATGGTGTGAGGCTGAATGTTTGTAAGTCTCTTACTTAGCACATTGCCTTGCACACAGTGGATGTTGAATAAATGTCAGTTAATACCTTTTTATTACTGTTATATCAGAAAAACTCAGTCTGAATTCTGGGTGGGAATAGGTATAACTTGTAGAAATTACACCTTTCTTGTAGATATTGGAAAAGGAAGAATGAAACACCAGAATTATGGGCTTTCTTAATAACCTAACTCCTCAGTCAAACCAGGTCAAAGTAATTCTCTCAAGTCCTGTTTCTGTAAGATATTTCACTATCCACCATCAAATAGCTATAAACCCCAGTCATGCTTCAGGAAAGCCAATTTGTTGCATGTAAAGTATATATAGGTCAGAAAATGTTTTCTTGTGGTTGATTAACTGCTAAGTGATGTAAGAATAACTGAAGATCATATTTCAAAGGCACTCCAAAGTCTCAGAAAGTAGCAGCCATGTCCCTACTAAACAACACTGATTATGAAAGAAAACATAAAACCCTGGAGTAATAAAGATTTCAGCAATCATTTCCTTTTAGTTATATTTTTCTGCACAAGGCTGCACACAGTCAATCAGCCTTGCAGACACAAATGTATGGCTGTATCCAGTAGCAGGCGTTTGCTTCTCTCTGTCTCCTTGTGCCAGCATTTGCACAATGCCTTGCTCACGTCCCCACTGCAACTACACTCTTTCTGGTGACTGTATGCAGAATTCCTCTGGGAGAAGGAGGCGGAGAGGCAGCATTGGTTCCAAGACTTCATACACAAAGGACTTGCAATTCCTCCTTTGTGATGGCAGAAATCACCCAAAGCATCTGTAGCTCATGAAATGGCAATGTTTCCCAAAGTCGGTCTAGAGAACAAACTGTTTATTTTTGTTATTAGTTGTTACTTATTTCTGAAACCTTTTTGGCCACAGATTTGCTTTACATCAATAGTTATCAAAATCCTGTAAAGGACACATAAGGAAATAAATGTTGCAAACCCCCCAAAAAAAAGTCACACAAAAAATCACAGTTTACCATGCTAAGTTTTCTATGTGTTTAGACAATAAAGGAGTGTGGCTTCAGAAGCTGATTAGTTCCAGGATTTCAGCAGAACAGTTTAAAACATAAAGAAAAAAAAAACCTAGGCATTTTCCCACTAAGAACAGGAACAAGAAAAGGGCATTCACTTTTTAAAAATTTATTTTATTATAAAGATGAGGGGTACAATTCAGGGTTAGGTACGCAAACGTTGATTATGCAGGTACCCTTGTTGATGAGGTGTGCCCCTACTTCCCCAGCAGTTTCTCTCAACTACCACTCCCACCCCCTCCCCCTGACAGTTTCCCACTACTGCCAATCCCTTTCTATAGTATTATAATTGTTCAAGGTCTAATTATGAGTGAGAATATATGCTACTCTGTTCATTGTTTCTGTGATAGATCACTGAGTATGATAGACTCTAAATCCATCCAAGTTGCTGCGAAGTCCATATGTTTGTCCTTCTTTATGGAAGCATAATATTCCATTGTGTATATGTACCACATTTTTTTTTATCCAA
>NW_007075340.1:0-547 GCF_000164805.1 Carlito syrichta
GCTAATTTTTCTTGATTTATTGTAGAGATGAAGTCTCACCAAGTTGCCCAGGCTGGTCTCAAACCCCTGGACTCAGGCAGTCCTCTCACCTCAGCCTTCCAAAATGCTGGGATTATAGGCGTGAGCCACTGTGCCTGTCCTAATGTTTGTTTTAAATGTAGAGGCCTAAATTTGTTACATTCATTGATTCTTCCTGTATCTGAAGAATCATTCTTTTCCATTGAAGGGGGTTGGAGAAGAGGACAAATAAATGTGAAATGACCATTATGACAGTATTACAGTTGGTATGGTGGTAGGGGATTGTAAATAAAGTTTGTTGTCAGTTTTAGCTGTAGTTCTTTAAGAATGTTGCATTGGCTGGGCTCGGTGGCTCAGCCTGTAATCCCAGGTGAGTGGATTGCCTGAACCCACGGGTTCGAGACCCGCCTGGGCAACTTGACGAGACCTCTTCTCTACAACAAATCAAAAATTAACTGGGCGTGGTAGCGCATGCCTGTAGTTCCGGCTACTTGGAAGGCTGAGGCGGAAGGATAGCCGGAGCCCAGCA
>NW_007075341.1:0-454 GCF_000164805.1 Carlito syrichta
CTCTTTTCTTTTTTTCTTTGAGTTGGAGTATCACTCCATCGCCCAGGCTGAAGGTCAGTGATTTGCTTCCAGCCACCGCAGCCTCAGCCTGCAGGACTCTGGCGAGGCTTTCCCTAGGCTTCTGAGAAGCCGCAACTATAGGCACATGCCACCATGCACACCTAATTTGGGATGGAGGTTACAGACATGGTCTTGCTGAGGTGCTCACGTGAGTTTCAGCCTGCAGGCTTGGGCCAGCTGCTGGACTCGGCCTCCCAAAGCACTGGGATGATGAGGTTTAGCCCCCGAGCCCAACCTCGATCCTTCATCAAAAACAAACCAGAAGGCCTAATGTGGCAGCCCATTCCTGGAATTCCAGCGCTCTGAGGGGCCAGGGCGGGAGGATGGCTGGAGCCCAGGAGTCCAAGGCCAGCCCAGGTAATGCAGGGAGACCCCGTCTATGCACTCATCCAAA
>NW_007075342.1:0-869 GCF_000164805.1 Carlito syrichta
TGGGGACTTTAATACCCCACTCACAAGCCTAGACAGATCATCAGGACAAAAAATCAGCAATGAGATCCAGAACCTCAGTGTGACTCTTGACCAAAAGGACTTCATTGATACCTAAAGAACACTCCTCCCAACAACCACAGAATATACATTCTACTCATCACCACATGGACTATACTCTAAGATCGACCATATACTTGGCCATAAATCAAGCATAAACAAATTTCAAAAGATCAAAGTTTTGTCATGCACCTTCTCAGACCACAGTGAAATAAAAATAAACATCAACAACAACAAGGTTCCTCCCAAACCCACAAAGATATGGACACTAAATAGCATGATGCTAAACAACTCTTGGGTCAATGATGAGATCAAAACAGAGATTAAAAGATACCTGGAAACAAATGAAAATGAAGAAACATCTTACCAAAATCTCTGGGATGCCATGAAAGCTGTAGTAAGAGGGGAATTCATATCTCTACAAACGCACATGAAGAAAATGGAAGCATCACAAATTAACAGCCTACCAAGTCACCTTAGGAAGCTGAAAAAGCAAGAACACCAAAACCCTAACTTCAGCAGAAGAATCCAGATCACCAAAATCAAAGCCCAAATCCGGGACATAGAAGACAAAAAGATAATACAAAAAAATCAATGAAACAAAAAGCTGATTCTTTGAAAGGATAAATAAGATGTATGGTCCCCTAGTTAGCCTGTCCAAGAAAAAAAGAGAAAAAGGCCAAATAAATACAGTCAGAAACACCAAAGATGAACTCACATCTGATCCTGAAGAAATGCAAAAGATCATTAGTGGATATTATGTACATTTGTATGGAAACAAACTTGAAAACCTTAAAGAAATGGAAGACTTT
>NW_007075343.1:0-416 GCF_000164805.1 Carlito syrichta
AGCAAGTTGTTGCCAATCTTGTGGTGTCATCCACTGAGTGGCAAATTGTTCCATAATAGTAATAGTATAAGGAGCCATAGGACCATACTGAGTACAAGCATCTTTAAGTTCCTTAATTAATTTATATGGTAGCAGCTTCCAGTGAGGTGACTCGTTTACTGTGCCTTCTTCCATATAAATTACTGGGAAGCAAGAAGACAAGGTAAAATCTCTCTCTTTCCCCGGCTTTTTTCTAGGTCCCTTCATACCTACATTAGCCAGAGACTCACACCCAGGTGTGAATTTTGGTATTTTCACCCTACTTCTGTAAAGGGTATGGGAGGAGGTACCTTGCCATCATTACCAGGATTTTTTCGCTTATGATACCCAATCACTTCCTCTTCCAACTCCATTTCCTCCTCGGGGAAAAATTCATA
>NW_007075344.1:0-969 GCF_000164805.1 Carlito syrichta
GCACTCCAGTCTGGGTGACAGTGAGACTCCAACTCAAAAAAAAAAACAAAAAACAAAAAAAAGAAATATATTTGAGCATTTGCCGCATCCTGCCACAAGGCAATCCTTCCACCTCAGCCTTCCAAGTACTGGGACTATAGGCGTACACCACCATGCCTGTTATTTCTTTCTTTATTTATTTTAGAGACGAATTCTCGCCAAGTTGCCCAGGCTGGTGTCCAACCCTTGGACTCAGGCAATCCTCTTGCCTCCACCTTCCAAAATGCTGGGATTACAGGTGTGAGCCACCAAGACCAGCCTGGGGCCTCTTTTTTTTTTTTTCTTTTGAGTTGGAGTCTCCACTCTGTCGCCCAGACTGGAGTGCAGTGGCACGCTCCTGGCCACCACAGCCTTGTTCTGCTGGGTTCTGGCAATCTTTCCGCCTCAGCCTTCCAAGTAGCTGGAACTACAGGCGCACGCTACTATACCCGGCTAATTTTTTATTTATTGTAGAGACGAGGTCTCGCCAAGTTGTCCGGGTAGATCTCAAACCCACGGGCTCAGGCAATCCTCTCACCTCGGCCTTCCAAAGTGCTGGGATTACAGGCTGAACCACCAAGCCTGGCCTTTTTTTTTCTGAGTCAGAGTCTCACTCTGTTGCCTAGGCCGCAGTTCTTTCACCTCTGCCTCCCAAAGTGCTGAGATTACAGCCATGAGTCACTGTGTCTGGCCAGGGGCCTCCTTTAACGAGGACACTATTTCCAGTCATAAGGCCTCCACCCCATGACCTAATCACCTCCCATCACTTTGGGGGTTAGGATTTCAACACAGGAATTTGGAGGTCAAACATTCAGACCACAGTACTCCCCCTTTCTCAATTGTGACAATAAAAAATATATTGTCAGCCGGGCTCAGTGGCTCAGCCTGTAATCCCGTGCCTTTGGGAGGCTGAGGTGAGAGGATTGCCTGAGCCCGCGGGTTCGAGACCCA
>NW_007075345.1:0-377 GCF_000164805.1 Carlito syrichta
CAGCTGACTAGCCAGTAGAATTAACTAGCTAGCTATCCTGCTAGACAGTGGGCTAGTCAACTGACTTAACTAACTGAATTATCTAGCTAGCCAGCTTATTTAACTAGCTGACTTAACTAGCAAGCTACCTCCATAGACAGCTGACTTAACTAGCTAATTTAACTAGTGAGCTCCCTAGGTATCTATCATATAGCTAGCTGACTTAACTAGCTAGCTATCTGACAAATCTAGCTGAATTAACTAGCTAGCTACCCAGCTGGCCAGCTGACTTAACAAGCTGAAATAACTAGCAAGCCAGCTGGCTACCCATCTGATGTAACTAGCATTTTAGTAGCTAGCCAGCTGGCTAGACAACTGACTTAACAAGCTGACTTAAC
>NW_007075346.1:0-376 GCF_000164805.1 Carlito syrichta
AGGCCTATGCTAAGAACTTACAACATTGTGGAAAGTATCTATTATTTTATTTTCGACAGAAGGGATGCAAGATTCGGAGGGGTGAATATGACCAATCTTGCACACTCCAAGACTTTCAGAGCTGAGGTTCAAATCCATATCTGGCTGATTCCAAATTCCAACATCTTTCCATGATGCCACATAAGCAGTGGAGGCAGTGAGAGGAATCCAGGTTTTTGCTATTTTCCCAAAAGTGCTATTATTTTGGAAATTTTTCTGTCTGATGCTTGTAGTTCTCACTATTGTGAGGCATGCTAGCATATTCCAGGCATGATTCATGTAAAGGGCAGTTATTGGTACTCTCCACCTTAAACTTGTTGTTTCTGGGAGTTCACAG
>NW_007075347.1:0-529 GCF_000164805.1 Carlito syrichta
CGCCGGAGCCCAGCAGGCGAGGTTGCGGTGGCCGGGAGCGGGCACTGCACTCCAGTCTGGGCGACAGAGTGAGACTCCAACTCAAAAAAAAAAAAAATGAATCTAGCACAGACCTTATACCCTGTACAAAAATTAACTCCAAATAGATCACAGACATAAATGTAAAATACTAAACTATAAAACTCAGAAGATAACATAGGAAGACATCTAGATGACCCTGGGTTTGGGCTGAATATTTTACATCCAACACCAAGGGCATGATTCATGAAATAACTAATAAACTATACTTTGTTAAATTAAAAACTTTAACTTGCCAGGTTCAGTGGGTCAGCCTGTAATCCCAGTGCTTTGGGAGGCCGAAGTGAGTGGATTGCCTGAGCCCGTGGGTTCAAGACCTGCCCTGGCAACTTGGCAAGACCTCATCTCTACAATAAATCAAAAATTAGCCGGGCATGGTAGCGTGCGCCTGTATTTCCAGCTACTTGGGAGGCTGAGGCGGAAGGATCACCGGAACCCAGCAGGTTGAGGT
>NW_007075348.1:0-530 GCF_000164805.1 Carlito syrichta
CTGCTGCACTCCAGCCTGGGCAACAGAGTGAGACTCCAACTCAAAAAACAAACAAAAAATGAACCATTCAATCTTTTGTTGAATATCATGTGGCAGTTACTTTTATGTGTCAATGTGGCTAGGCTACACAGTACCCAGACATTTGGAGAAACATCATTCTAGATGTTTCTGTGAACATGTTTTTTTAGATGTATCCTAATTTTCTGGATGCTGGTGGTAAAAGTGACCAGATTCAATCCTAATTTTCTGGATGCTGGTAGTAAAAGTGACCAGATTCACGGATAGGATTTCCTGACACACAGAATGTGGGGCATGAGAGAGAAGGAGGAGTTGGGTGCACAAGGTTTTTGACCTTAACAACTGGAAGAAAGGAGTTGCATTTATTATAATGGGAAAAGACTGAGGAGTTGGACAGTTTGATCTGGTTTTAAATCAGCATCAGTATTTCTCATTTTTAATGGAAGACAAAATTTTTTTCCTAAGACATCTTGTTACAGTAGGGAGACTTTTTGTAAAAAGAGAAAGTCTTT
>NW_007075349.1:0-831 GCF_000164805.1 Carlito syrichta
GAAGAAATCTTTATTTGAAACTCGTTAAATTTATTAGTTTAACTTATCTTGCTTTAATTTGTTTCTAACATGTATACTGCTTACTATGTGCTCGACACTATTTGAAGCATTTTATATATATTAATTATTTCACTTCCCACAACTATGAAGAATATATTATTTTTTTAAATATAATTTTATTTTATTTTTTAAAAGTATTTTAAAATTTATTTGTTATAGAGTTGTGGGGTACAACTGAGGATTTACCGCTTACATAGGCTGCATGCTGGGGAAGTTTGAGCTTCTAGGTGGCCCTCACTCCTTCTGGTAGTGGTCTGGGTATTGCCCAGCAACTGTTGATCCCACCCTTGTGCTAAAGGAACTACTGTTTAGGGCTCACTTATGAATGAGAACACGCATTGTTCAGTTCTTTGTTTCTGTGATAGTTCACTAGAATTATGGTCTCCAACTGAATCCAAGTTGCTGTGAAGGTCATGACTTTGTTCTTCTTTATGGCTGCATAATACTTCATCCTGTATATGTACCACATTTTCTTTATCCAGTTCATTTTCTGTGGGAAACAGGGTTGGCTCCATGTTTTTGCTATTGTGAATAGTGTGGCAATAAACATGCATGAGCAGGCTCTTTTTGGTACAGAAATTTGTGTTCCTCCGGGTATATTCCCAAGAGAGAGATTGCTAGATTGTATGGGAGGTCAATTTTTGGTTTTAGGAATCACCACACTGCTTTTCATAGAGCCTGGACTGGCTTGCATTCCCTCCAACAGTTAGAAGTAGTCCCTGTTCTTTGCAGCCACACCAGCA
Organism: Carlito syrichta; assembly: GCF_000164805.1. NCBI lineage: Eukaryota > Metazoa > Chordata > Mammalia > Primates > Tarsiidae > Carlito > Carlito syrichta. The sequence goes on from NW_007075349.1 coordinate 804, forward strand.
CCTGTTTCTGATTGATTGACTGAGTGAG
>NW_007075350.1:0-603 GCF_000164805.1 Carlito syrichta
TCGCCGCTCCCGGCCACCGCAGCCTCAACCTGCAGGGCTCCGGTGATCCTTCCACCTCAGCCTTTCAAGTAGCTGGAACTACAGGCACGCGCTACCACGCCCAGCTAATTTTTGATTTATTGTAGAGATGAGGTCTCGCCAAGTTGCCCAGGCGGGTCTCGAACCTGCAGACTCAGGCAATCCACTCACCTCAGCCTCCCTAAGGCGCGGGATTACAGGCTGAGCCACCGAGCCCGGCTGAATTGTATCCTCTGTAGGGACTACTTTGTATAAATCTTTTATGCACATTGTGGTACATGTATTCTGATGAAAATACGTACACATTGTTTTTGGTACACACCTAGGAGTAGAGTTACCAAGTTGCATGGTAGACAGAAAAGCTGTAACTTTAAATAAATATTTGAATTTTTGTCATTGTTAAGGATGTGGATATTTTAGTTTTTATAATGGTGGGGGCTGATTTCACACTCAAGTGACCACTGTATACTTTTTTTGTAAATGAATGAAAAGTTATAGATCGTCCGTAAAATGTTATCCATGGGGTGCATACAGAGTATAGACAGTGAACAAATTTAAATGAATTTTGGTCGGCCCAGGAAATAT
>NW_007075351.1:0-376 GCF_000164805.1 Carlito syrichta
CTAGACCTGCTTACAGCAAAAGAGGGGGAAATATGCTTATTTCTTAGGAAAAAATGCTGCGTCTATGCCAATAAATCAGGGATAGTCAAGGACAGAATTAAACAATTACCAAAAAAACCTCCAAAAACGGAGAAAAGACCTGACTGGAGGCCCATTCTCAGGATGGTGGCAACCCCAACTCCTAATGTGGCTTCTCCCTGTTCTAACTCCAATTGTCGTATTTATCCTCTTGTCAATGGCCCCGTGTGTTTTTAGGTTTCTCCAACAGCACCTGGCAGAGTGCTCTCAAATAATGGTCAACCAACTACTGTTACATTCCTACTCGCCCCTTCCGTCCAAACCACCTCCAGCCCCATACCAGCCTTAACCCCCCCCC
>NW_007075352.1:0-820 GCF_000164805.1 Carlito syrichta
TATTTCCAGCTACGTGGAAGACTGAGGCAGAAGGATTGCCTGAGTCCAGCAGGTCGAGGCTGCAGTGACTGTGAGTGTGCCACTGCACTCCAGCCTGGATGACAGAGTGAGACTCCAACTCAAAAAAAAAAAAAAAGAATTAACTGGGCATGGTGACACACCTGTGGTTCCAGCTACTTGGGGGACAGAGGCAGAAGGATTGCCTGAACCTAGCAGGTCAAGCTGCTGGGGCTGTGAGCATGCCACTGCACTCCACCCTGGATGACAGAGTGAGACTCCAACTCAGAAAAGAGTCCGGGCTCAGTGGCTCACACCTGTAATCCTAGCACTTTGGGAGGTCAAGGTGAAGGAATTGCCTGAGCCCACAGGCTCAAGACCAGCCTGGGCAACTTGGCAAGACATCATCTCTACAATAAATCAAAAAATGAGCTAAGCATAGTGACACTCGCCTGTAGTTCCAGCCACCTGGAAGGCTGAGGCGGAAGGAACACCTAAGCCCAGCAGGTGGAGGCTGCAGTGGCCATGAGCATGCCTCTGCACTCCAGCCTGGGTGACAGAGTGAGATTCTGGCTCAAAAAAAGAATGAATGAAAAGAAAATGGGAAAGAAAAAATGAACAGGAGACGCCAACCTGGTTCTTTCTCGTGCCTGGCCTGTGAGTCTTCAGCCTGGCACCTGTCATCACTGAGTTTGTGGCCCCTGTACTAAGCCTGAATGATGGCACAACTAAAGAACTGGTGGGAAGTTATTCTTTTTATTTACTTATTTATTATTTATTTATTTATTTGAGTCGGAGTCTCACTCTGTCACCCAGGCTGGAG
>NW_007075353.1:0-375 GCF_000164805.1 Carlito syrichta
TGGAGGCCCACCTGATTGACAAAGTCCAGGTGCGCTGAGGACCCCTGGCTGCAAAGTGAGTCGGGACAGCTGAGGCCCTTCTGTCTTCCATCTTTGCTGTTTGTATGGCTGAAGAATTCTGTACAGTCGAGCATGAAGAGAACAACAGGTTTATGTGAAGTACTCACAGCTAACCTGGGAACTCATGGTTCATTTTTCCGTTTCCCACTATGCCATTTGGACTTTTCTAACATATGCAATGGTTAAACTCTGAAGTACATCAAGAATGCTTTCTTTTACTTGGTTATAATTTGCTAGATATTGCTTGAGTAAAACATGATATAAGTATATTCACTCCTTATTTGATTTAGAATTATGTAGTTTAGTGTTTAGACA
>NW_007075354.1:0-375 GCF_000164805.1 Carlito syrichta
ACACAGGTGAGCTTACTTAACGAGTCTGCCAGTGAGTGAGCTGACTGGTCAGCAGACTTAGCCAGTTGGCCGGTGAATGAACCCACTGGTCAGCTGACTTAACTAGTCAGCCTGCGAGTGAGCTGACTGGTCAGCTGACTTAGCCAGTCAGCCGGTGAGTGAGCCCACTGGTCAGCTGACTTAACTAGTTGGCCTGCAAGTGAGCCGACTGATCAGCTGACTTAACTAGTCGGCATGTGAGTGAGGCGACTGGTCAGCTGAGTTTAGTTAGCTGGCGAGTGAGCCGATTGGTCATAAAAATTAACAAGTCACCTGGCGAGTGAGCCGACGGGTGAATCAACTTAACTAATTGGCCAGTGAGTGAACCAACGGGTG
>NW_007075355.1:0-373 GCF_000164805.1 Carlito syrichta
ACACCATTCCATTTCATTCCATTCCTTTCAATTCCATTCCATTCCTTTCCATTCCTTTCAACTCCATTCTACTGTATTCTATTTCGTTCCATTCCATTTTCCTCCAATCCTTTTCATTCCATTCCATTCCATTCATTAGCATTCCATTTCTCTCCATTCCATTCTAATCCATTCCACTCCTTTCCATTCCATTCCTCTCTATTCTATTCCATTCCATTCCATTCCATTCCTCTCCATTCCACTCCAATCCATTTATCTCCATTTCTCCACTCCTTTCCTCTCAATTTCTCTCCATTCCATTCCATTCCATTGTATTCTAATCCATTCCTCTCCATTCAATTGCTCTCCAATCTTCTCCATTCCATTCCTCTCC
>NW_007075356.1:0-480 GCF_000164805.1 Carlito syrichta
GAAATGGACAGGAATGGAATGGAGAGGACAGGAATGGAATGGAGAGAAATGGAATGGAGAGAAATGAAATGGAATAGAGAGGAATGGAATGGAAGGGTAGGATAAAGAAAGGAGAGGATTGGAAAGTAATACAATGGAGAGGAATGGATTATAGTTGATTGCAACAGAATGGAATGGAGTGGAATGGAGAGGAATTGAACGGAATAAATAGAATTGAGGGAAATGTAATAGAATGGAGAGGAATGGAATGGAATGGAGTGGAATGCATGGAATGGAATGGAATTGAGAGGAATGGAGTGCAATAGAGTGAAAGGAAATGGAATGGAGTGGAGTGGAATGCAATGGAATGGAATGGAATTGAGAGGAATGAAATGGAGAGGAAAGAAATGGAACTGGGAGGAATGTTAAGAAATTGAATGGAGAGGATTGCAATGGAATGCAATAGAATAGAAAGGATTGCATCGAGAGGAATGGAATGGA
>NW_007075357.1:0-404 GCF_000164805.1 Carlito syrichta
TGCAGGATAAGAGAAAAGTAATGAAGACACCTGGACAAGAAAGGCGATTACAGAACTCTGAAGGCCATAAAGCCCCAGAAGGAAGATTACTGCTAAACTTTCTGGAGACAGTTCAAGGACTGTTTTTTTTTTTTGTTTGTTTTTTTTAGTGTATTTTATATACAGTAAAATCAATACAGTAAAGTAGCATACAGTTCCATAACTGTGACAGACACCACAATCAAGACACAAAACAAAGATACGAAATAGTTCCATTACTCTCCTACATCCCTTGAGTCCTCACCTCCATTTACCCCCAGCCCCTGGCAACAACTAGTATGTTTTCTGTTCCTATAGGTTTGCTTTTTCCAGAAAGTCATGAGTGGAATCACATAGCCTTTTGAGTCTGGATTCTTCAGTACACA
>NW_007075358.1:0-372 GCF_000164805.1 Carlito syrichta
AGGGGATGGGGCATGTTTTGTGGACGCATGACATATGCATCTAGGGCTCCTGTGACCCTCAGGAGCTTTCCCTAGGGAGGGCGCCCCTCGGCCCCCCCTTGGGGAGTGAGTATCTCCAGTTTCCACAAGATTCAGCCTCTCAGAATGGAGGCAGCAGTTCTGGGCCCGGGCTGGTTCTGTTCACACCAGAAGAGGGCGAGTGCATGGTGGATGGGATGTGGGAAGGTGTGACGAAAGCAGAGATGTTCCAAATCCTGGCGGTTCCCAAAGGAATGGCCTGCGAAAGTGGGTAAACCGTGAAGCTACTTGTCATCTTGGAGCCAAGAGTGATTCCACGACGTCTGAGATTGTTCACACACCTCGCGATGCCGC
>NW_007075359.1:0-372 GCF_000164805.1 Carlito syrichta
ACTGCACTCCAGTCTGGGCGACAGAGTGAGACTCCAACTCAAAAAAAAAAAGAAATTAGATCTTGAAATTCGCCCTGCAACTATATTGGTCTAGGCATGGAAGCCTTCGGCTGACCTTTCTTAGATCGTGTCTTAGATCATCTAAATTATTTTCACCAACAAAGTTGTTTGCTTGTTTTACTTCATAGTCATCTTACCCAGAACAGAACCAACGTTAATAAACCTTCAGTTGATTTCCCCTTTGCTTTAATGAAACCACATCAGGTATTCTAATCCAGTTTCTCTTTATCGAGTCTATAATTTGTTGGTTAGTACAAAAGTTAGCATTGAGTTATTCTTAACAATTGTAGTGTTTGTCCTGCATGGTTATAG
>NW_007075360.1:0-433 GCF_000164805.1 Carlito syrichta
CTGACCACCCTGCTAACCAGCTGGCTAAACTTGCCAGCGACCTAGCTAGCCAGCTGGCTGACCAGCTAACTTAACTTGCTGACTTAAGTAGATAGCCATCTGACTAGAAAGCTGGCTTAACCAGCTAGCCACCTTGCTAGCCAGCTGGTTAGCCAGGTCACTTAACACACTGACTTAACTAGCTAGCCAACCAGGTAGCCAGATGACTTAATTAGCTAACTACCTACTTCACAAGGTGGCTAGCCAGCTGACTTAACTAGCTGACTTAACCGGCTAGCCAACTGGATAGACAGCTGAATTAACTATGTAGCAACCTAGCTAGCCAGTTGGCTAACCCCTTGAATTAACTAGCCGACTTAACCAGCTAGCCAGTGGGCGAGGCAGCTGACTCAACTACCTGAATTAACTAGTTAGCCAGCTGGCGAGCCAGCTT
>NW_007075361.1:0-372 GCF_000164805.1 Carlito syrichta
AGGTGGGAGGATGACTTGAGGCCAGGAGCTCAAGACCAGCCTGGACAACATAGCAAGAGCTCCCTTTCTACAATAAATTTAAAAATTAGCCTGGTGTGATAACATGCACCTGTAGTTTCAGCTATTCAGAAGGCTGAGGCCAGGATCACTTGAACCTAGGAGTTCAAGACCAGCCTGGATAACATAGTAAGACCCTGTCTCCACAAGAAATTTTTAAAAATCAGCTGGGGGTAATAATACACACCTGTAGTCCCAGCTACTCAGAAGGCTGAGGCAGGAGGACTCCTTGAGCCCAAGTGTTCAAGACCAGATTGGGCAACGTGGCAAGACACCATCTCCACAAATTCTTTTTAAATTAGTTAGGTACAAGCC
>NW_007075362.1:0-525 GCF_000164805.1 Carlito syrichta
AGGATGCAACCCTAGGTCATGCTCCCTCCTCGAGCGGGTAACGGCGACACGCGACAGGCACGCTACTGAGGGCTTGCAGCACCTGCGCGTGCACTCTCTCAAGGGAGAGAGGAAGTCTGCAAATGGTTACTTTTACGGGGAAGAGACTGGAATCTGGGCGCGAAAGCCTTAAAGACAAGGAAGAGAGGGAAGCGAGGGCTCAAACTACCGAAAAAACAAGGCTCTCCACCAGCCAACCCGCGCTGGCGCCACCCGTGCCGGGGCGATGGACGCGCCGGCTTCCCGGGACGAGAAAGAGGCGTCCCCAAAGCGCAGCTGGCGCAAAACTGGCGTCCGCCGAGCGCGCCCGGGGCCCAGGGACACCGCGCGCGGACGCGGCGGGGTGGCTGCCCGGCAGGGAGCGCACGTGGTGCGGGGCGGCCGGGTTCCTCCCCACTGAAGTCATGGACTTGGCTGGCTGCGGCGGGGCCGGCCCCGGAACGCGGCTGGGGCCAAAACAGAAAAGAAAAAAAAAAAAAAAAAAAA
>NW_007075363.1:0-372 GCF_000164805.1 Carlito syrichta
CTAGTTGGCTAACAAGTTGATCGACTAGTCAGATGATTGTTTAGCTCACTTTATGACTTGTCAGCTAGTTGGCAGACCAGTTACCTGACTTAACTTGTCAGCCTGTGCATGAGCCAACATGTGAGCAGACTTAACTAGTCGGTGGGAGAGGCAGCCACCTGGTCAGCTGACTTAACAAGTCGGCCAGTGAGAGAGCCGATTGGTAAGCTGTCTTAGGTAGTCAGTCGGCAAGTGAGCCGACTGGTCAGCTGACCTAACTAATCTGCCGGTGAGTGAGCTGACTGGTCAGCTAACTTTACTCAGCTGGCGAGTGAGCCAACTGGTAAGAAGACTTAATGAGCCGAAGGGTGAGATCCCCTAACTAGTTGGCCA
>NW_007075363.1:1743-3686 GCF_000164805.1 Carlito syrichta
GCTGACTTAACTAGCTGTGTTAATGAGTCAGCTACCTACCTAGTCAGCTGACATGACTAGCTGATTTAACTAGTTAGCTACCTAGCTAGCTATCATATAGCTAGTTAACTAACTGATCCACTAGCTAGTTTGCAAACATATCTAGCTAACTTAACTAGCTAGCTTCCTAGCTAGCCAGGTGACTTAATTAGCTTAAATATCTAGAGATCCAGATGGCTGCCCATCTGTCTTAACTAGGTTTTGAACTAGCTAGCCAATTGGATTGACAATTTAATTAATGTGCTGACTTAACTAGCTACCCAGCTGTTTAGCCAGCTGAGTAAACTAGCTGACTTAACTAGCTGACCAGCTGGAGCGCCAGCTGACTTAATTGCCTAGTTACCTAGCTAGCCAGCAGACTAGCCAGCTGATTTAAGTAGCTGACTTAATGAAGTAGTCAACTGGCTAGCCATCAAATTTAACTAACTATCTACCTAGCTAGACAGCTGGATAGCCAACTGACTTATCTAGCTGATATAACTAGATACCCTATTGGCTAGCCATCTGACTTAACTAGCTACCTACCTACATAGCCCACTGACATGCCTACTGACTTACCTACCTAACTACCTAGCTAATCAACTGGCCAGAGAGCTGACTTAAATAGGTGACCTAACTAGTTAGCCAGCTGGCTAGCCAGCTGACTTAACTAGATAGCTACCCTCATAGACAGCTGGTTAGTCAGCTAATTTAACTAACTGACTTAACCAGTTAGCCAGCTGACTTAACTAGTTGACTTAACTAGCTAGCTACCTAATTCTCCAACTGAGTTAACTAGCTGATTTAACTAGCTAGCTACCTAACTATCCAACTGGCTTGTCAGCTGACTTAACTATGTGACTTAATTAGCTTGGCAGCTGGATGGCAAGCTGAATAAACAAGCTGACTTAACCAGCTAGCCAGCTAACTAGCCAGCTGACTTAACTAGCTACTATCTAGCCAGCAAGCCGCGAAGCCAGCTGAATTATCTAGCTTATTTGGTTAGCTAGTCAGCTGACTAGCCAGCTGACTTAACTTGCTTACTACATAGTCAGCCAGCCTGTTAGACATCTGACTTAACTAGTTGACTTAATCAGGTAGCCGGTTGCCTAGCAGATCGACTTAACTGCCTAGCTACCTAGATATTCAGCTGGATATCCATTTGAGTTAACTAGCTAGCCACCTATGTAGCCTGCTGTCTTGACAGCTGTCTAAACTATCTAGCTACCTAGCTATCCAGCTTGCTAGTGAGCTTTCTTAACAAGCTTACTTAACTAGCTAGCTGACTGGTTAGCCAGTTGACTTAATTAGCTTGCTTCACATCTAGGCAGTTGGCTAACCAGTTGAGTTACCTCGCTGACATAACTAGCAAGCAAGCTGACTTAACTAGCTGAATTAAACAGCTAGCTACCTGGCTAGCCATGTGGCTTAACTAGTGGGCTCAACTAGCTAGCTACCTAACGAGCTATCTAGTTAGCCAGCTGACTTAACTAGCTGTCTTATCTACCTAGCTAGCTGACATAACTGACTTATATAGCTAGCTTCCTAGCTAGCCAACTGATTTAACTAGCTAAAATAACTAGCTATCCAGATGGATAGCCATCTGACTTGACTAGCTTTTTAACTAGCTAGCCAGCTGTATAGCCAACTGACTTAATGAGCTGTCCTAGCAAGCTAGTCTGCTGCCTAGTCAACTGACTTAACTAGCTGTCTCCCCATCTAGCCAGCTGGCTTGCCAGCTGACTTATCTAGCTGACTTAAGCTAGCAAGCTGTGTAACCAGCTCATTTAACTAGCTAGCTACCTACCTAGCCAGCAGGCTAACCAGCTGACTTAACTAGCTGACTTGAACTGCTAGCCTGCTTGCTAGCATGCTGACTTATCTAGCTAGCTACCTAACTAGCCAGCTGGCTAGACAGCTGACTT
>NW_007075363.1:3773-5454 GCF_000164805.1 Carlito syrichta
CTACCTAGCTAGCCAGTTGGCTAGCCAGCAGACTTAACTAGCTTACTTAACTAGCTAGCTACCTAGGTAGCCAGCTGACTTATATAGTTATCTAACTAGCTATCTATCTAGCTAGCCAGCTGATTTAAAAAGTCAGCTGCCTAGCTAGCTAGCTCACTTAAACAACTAGGTAACTAGTTAGCTTACTCATTATTTAATGTGCTAGCTAGGTGACTTAATTATCTTACTTAACTCATTAGGTAATGAGCTAGCTTGCTGACACCACCAGCTGACTTAAATCATTAGCTAGCTAGGTAGCTAGCTGACTCATCCAGCTGACTTAACTCGTTAGCTGACTGCCTAGCTAGCCTACTCAACCACGTGACTCAACCTGTTTCCTTACTTGCTAGCTAGCTGCCTCAATCAGCTGACTTAATACATTCGTTAACTACCGAACTACCTGACTCAACCTGCTAATTTAACCCATTATTTAACTAGCTCGCTAGCTGTCTTAACCAGCTGATGAAATTAGACAACTGACTTAACATGCTGACTTAACTGGCAGACTTTACTTTTTAGCTAGCTAACTTAACTATGTGAATTAAATAGTTAGCTAACTATTTTACCAGCTGAATAACTAGCTGATGTAATTAATTAGCTAACTAGTCAGGAAGTAGACTTAAGTATCTGACTTAAATAGTTAGCTAACAACCGAGCTAACTGATTTGTCTAGCTGACTTAGATAGTTAACTGGTTAGCTAGCTGACTTAGCTAACTGACATAACTAGTTGGCTAATGAGATAGTTGGCTGACTTAAACAAGTTGGTAAATGAGTTAGCTATCTGTTTTAACTAGTTGGTAAATGAGATATCTAGCTGAATTAACTAGGCGGTTAACAAGTTAAATAGGTGACTTTAATTTTTGGCTGACGAGTCGGCCGACTTGTTAGCTGGTTTAATATGGTGGCTGCCTATTCGACTGACTTATTTGCTGGCATAAAAAGTTGGCCGAATAGTCGGCCGACTATTTAGTTGGGTGAACTAGTTGACTGACGAGTTGGCCCTCTAGTTGGTTGACTAATTTCCTGACCTAACTGGTCGTCCGATTAGTTGGCCGACTTGTTAGCTGACCTAACTAGTCTACTGACTAGTTATCAGATGGAAATTGTTGACTTACAAGTTGGCCCACTAGTCAGCTGATTGGTTAGCTAACTTAACTGGTTGGACGGCTAGTAGGCCGACCGGTTAGCTGACTTAACTAGTCAGCCGGTGAGTGAGCTGACAGGTTAGCTGACTTAACTAGTCAACCAGCGAGTTAGCCGATTGTTCAGCTAAATTAAAAAGTTCACCAGTGATTGAACCAATTTGTCAGTGGATTTAACTAGTCAGCCTGTAGGTGAATTGACTGGTCAGCCAACTTAACAAGTTGGCTGGTGTGTGAGATGACTGCTCCGCTGAATTTAGTCAGCTGGAGAGTGAGCTGACTGGTCAGACATAACTAGTCGGCTGGTGAGTGAGCCAACCCTTGAGCTGACTTAAATAGTCGGCTGGTGAGTGTGCTGACACGTGAGCTACCTTATCTATTTGGCTGGTGAGTGAGTTGACCTGTGAGCTGACTTAACTAGTCAGCTGATGAGCAAAGCTACTAGTTCGCTGACCTGATGGCCTGCGAGCGAGTTGACAAGTTAGTTGACCTGTTGGCT
>NW_007075364.1:0-493 GCF_000164805.1 Carlito syrichta
TGGTAGCGCATGCCTGTAATTCTGGCTACTTGGAAGGCTGAGGCAGAAGGATCGCTGGAGTCCAGCAGTTCGAGGCTGCAACGGCCGGGAGCGGCCACTGCACTCCAGTCTGTGTGACAGAGTGAGACTCCAACTCAAAAAAAAAAAGATCAGCTTTATTGAGGTGTGATGAGCATACAGCTAAATGCACTCATTTTAGTTGTGGTGTTTGATAAGGTTTGGCAAATGCATACAGTCGTATAACCACAACCACAATCATGACATAGAATAAACATTTGCATCATTCCAGAAAATTCCCTCATGGCCCTTCACAGTCAATCTTCTCCTACCTGGAGCCTAACGACCACAAATCTATCGCTATAGATTTGCTTTCCCTGGATTTTTATATAAATAAAATCCTAGATGTTGGGAGCTGGCCACGGAGGCCCACTGAGCATTAGGGATCAGGAAGGGCCGTTGACCCCAAGACCACTAGGATGCGTTCGGGAGCTAT
>NW_007075365.1:0-524 GCF_000164805.1 Carlito syrichta
GAACAGGCATATAGACCAATGGAATAGAATTGAGATTCCAGAAGCAAAACCTCAATTTCTCAACTAACTCATCTTTGACAAAGCCTCCACCACCTACAACTGGAAAGAGGAGAACCTATTCATTAAATGGTGCTGGGAAAACTGGTTGACTACATGCAGAAGATTCAAAAAAGACCCCTATATATCCCTATACACAAAAATTATCTCTAAATGGATCAGAGAACTAAAATGTAAAACCTCAAACCATAAGAACCTTAGAAAATGCAGTACACAACCTTATGGAAATTGGAACTGGCATCCAATTCCTGAGCAATACCTGAAATGCAGGTGCCATGAGATTACATAGACAAGTGGGACCTCATTAAACTGACAAGCTTCTGCAAAGCCAAAGAAACTATCAAAAGAGCAGGGAGACAACCCACAGCCTGGGAAAATGTATTTGCCAACCTCAGGTCAGATAAAGGCCTAATGTTGGGAGCCAACATCTATAGCTACATGGCTGAGGCCTGTAAAGGCCCATCTGG
>NW_007075366.1:0-371 GCF_000164805.1 Carlito syrichta
ACCTTACTACCTAGCTAATCTGCTGTCCAGTGAGCTGACTTAATTAGGTGACTTAACTAGGTAGCCAGCTGGCTAACCACCTGACCTAACTAGCTAGCAATGATGCTAGGCAGCTAGCTAACTAGCTGACTTAATTAACTGACTTAACTAGCTAGCCAGCTGACTTAACTAGCTGGCATAACTAGCTAGCTTACTACCTATCTATCATATAGCAGGCTGACTAAACTACCTGACTTAACCAGCGAGTCAGTTGGCTAACCAACTGACTTAACTCACTGACATTACTAGCTAGCCAGGTAGCTATGTAGCTTACTTAACTAGCTAGCTACCTACCTTGTCAGTGGACTTTTCAGCTCTCTTAACTAGCTGAA
>NW_007075367.1:0-371 GCF_000164805.1 Carlito syrichta
ACTAGCAAGCTATCTAGCTAGTCAGGTGGCTAGTCTGCAGACTTAACTGGGTGACTTAACAAGCTAGCAAGCTACCTACACAGCTGACATTACCAGGTAAATACCTAGTTAGCAAGCTGTGAAGCGAGGTGACTTAACTTGCTCACTTAACTAGCTAAACAGCTGGCTAGTCATCTGAATTAACTTCCTAACTATCTGGCTAGATAGTTATGTCAGTTAGTTAAGTCAGCTGCCTAGCTAGCTGCCAAGCACGGAGGCTTGTTAGTTAACGGAGCTGGCTAGCTAGTTGGTTACCTAGTTAAGTAACCTAGTTAAGTCAGCTCGCTGGCCAATAGGTTAGCTAGGTAGGTCGGTATATAAGTCAGCTGGCA
>NW_007075368.1:0-371 GCF_000164805.1 Carlito syrichta
TAACCAACTGGTTAGCAAGTTAAGTCATCACGTTATTTCAGTTGTCTAGCCAGCTGGCTATCTAGTTAAAAAGCTATTTACGTCAGATGGAAAGCCAACTGGCTAGCTAGTTATTTCAGCTAGTTAAGTCAGCTGGCAAGCTAGGAAGCAAGCTAGTTAAGTCAGCTAGATATGTCAGCTAGATATGTCACTTAATTAAGCTAGTTAATCAGCTAGCTAGCCAGCTTGCTAGCTAGGTAGCTAGCTAGTTATGTCAGCTGTCTTGCGAGCAGGCTAGCTAGTTAATTCACCTGGGAAAGTCAGATGACTAGCCTGCTGACTAGGTAGGTAGCTTGCTAGTTAAGTCAGCTTGCTAGATAGCTGGCTAGCTA
>NW_007075369.1:0-384 GCF_000164805.1 Carlito syrichta
CAGGCGCGCGCTACCACACCCGGCTGATTTTTTTGATTTATTGTAGAGATGAGGTCTCACCAAGTTGCCCAGGCTGGGCTCGAGCCCGCAGGCTCAGGCAATTCACTCACCTTAGTCTCCCAAGGCATGGGATTACAGGCTGCGCCACCGAGCACGGCTTAAAATGCCTTTTTAACATCTGCGCTGGTGGGGGGCAAGCAGCCTCTGAACAGAGCGGCCTGTCTCTGGGTTCGCTTCTGCAAAGGGCTGGCTGGGATGGAAGGCAGGGAACAGAATTTAAATGAAGTCCGGATTCTGGGTGAAGGACGATGGCGCCAGTGAGACTCGGTACCCTTTGAGGCCAAGAGATTTATTAGAGCAGCGGCTACAGGGGGAGGGAAGGAG
>NW_007075370.1:0-398 GCF_000164805.1 Carlito syrichta
CTAACCAGTTGGCTAGCTGACTGACCAAACTGCCTAGGTACCTAGCTAGCCAGCTGGATAACCAGCTGACATAACTAGCTAGCTATTACATAGCCTCCTGGATTGACAGCTGACTTAAATATTTAGGTACCTAGATAACCAGCTGACTATTGATCTGACTTAACTAGGTCATCTAACTAGCTAGTTAACTGTCTAGCCAGCTGGCTTAACTAGCTAGCTACCCAGCTAGGCGGCTGGCTCGCCAACTGACAAGTCCCTGACTTAACAAGCTAGCAAGCTGATATAACTAGCTGACTTAACCAGATAGCTACCAAGGTAGACCATTTGCTTATCTAGCTAACTTAACTAGCTAGCTACCTACCTAGCTATCTAGCTAGCCAGCTGACATAACTAGCTGA
>NW_007075371.1:0-401 GCF_000164805.1 Carlito syrichta
TCGGCAGGCAGGGGTTGTCTTGCCTGGGCCTCCTGCGGGGTGGGGTTTGGGCCAGCCCTGGGTCCTGGACCTTGGCCTCCGGGGTCTCCCTTGGGGGGACAGCCAGGCCAGGGTCCTGGCAGTCCTCCTTGGTTCTGGCCATCTGACCTCCCTGGGCCAGGGGATGGGCATTTGTGGGTCTGGTCCCAGCTTGCACATGGCCTGGAGGGGCTGGTGCCTAACCCTGAGGGCTGAAGGACGCAGACAACAGTCAGAAGGGCGTCCCCAAGATGGCGCTGCCTTCCAAAGACGACAAAGGCCCTAAGCGGCCTTTCCCGCCGGCGCGAAACTTAAACCTGTGCTCAAACAACCTCTTCCTATAGAAATGCTGCCTCATGGTCTCCTCCAATGGGACCCAGGCA
>NW_007075371.1:2105-2641 GCF_000164805.1 Carlito syrichta
CGTGGGTGTGGGGGGTCCCAGGAACAGCAGGTGCAAAGGCCCTGGGGCGGGATTGTGCCATCACCTCCTCCTGGGAGCCTTCCTGGGTTTTTCCCCCAGGCGGCGGGGCCATTCTTGGGTTCCTGGCACTCACGTCCTTGTCTGCCCACGACCTTGACCCTGGCTAGCCGAGGTCCCTGAGCAGGCCAGGAGGATCTGCAGGTTGAGCAGGTTTCTTGTGGGATCAGAGCTCCTCCCTGGGAAAAAGGGAGGTCCATTTCTCCTCTTCCTTCGGGCCTTTCCACCCCTGCAGGTCCAGGAAGGTCCCTCATCCAGGAAGCCCTCCCTGGCTGCCCTACCCGGGGACCTCCCGTGCTCAGGGGCGGGGGGCCGCTGACCCCGCCCCTCCCTTTCCTCCCAGGGACCCTGACGCACAACCCGGAGGTGAGCTGATGCTGGGTGGCGTGGACTCCAAGTTTTTCACCGGGGCCATGACTTACCTCAACGTCACCCGCAAAGCCTACTGGCAGGTGCACATGGACCAGTGAGTAGAGGCC
>NW_007075372.1:0-620 GCF_000164805.1 Carlito syrichta
TCCGGCGATCCTTCCACCTCAGCCTTCCAAGTAGCTGGAACTACAAGCACACGCTACCACGCCCGGCTAATTTTTTTGATTTATTGTAGAGATGAGGTCTCATCAAGCTGCCCAGGCGGGTCTCAAACCCGCGGGCTCAGGCAATTCACTTACCTCGGCCTCCCGAAGCACGGAATTACAGGCTGAGCCACCAAGCCTGGCCGACTGTAGTGTTCTTATACAACAACAACAAACAGGCAGAGAACCAAATAAAAAGCACAATCCTATTCACAACAGCCACAAAAAAGAAAAGAAAAGAAATACCTTGGCATCTTCCTAACCAGAGAAGTAAAAGACCTTTACAAACAAAACTACCAAATATTGCTCAAAGAAATAAAAGATGACACAAACAAATGGAAAAATATTTCATGTTCATGCATTGGAAGAATCAACATTGCTAAGATGTCCATCCTACTCAAGGTAATCTACAGATTTAATGCAATACCCATTAAATTACCAGCAGCATTCTTATCAGACCTGGAAATGACATAAGAATTCATATGGAAACAAAAATGACCACAAATAGCCAAAACATTCCTCAGCAAAAAGAAAAAAAAAAAAAAGCAGAAGGTATCACACTC
>NW_007075373.1:0-557 GCF_000164805.1 Carlito syrichta
TGGTACATATACACGATGGAATACTGTGCAGCCATAAAAAAGAACAAAATCATGAATTTCACAGCAACCTGGATGGAACTAGAGTCGATCTGAGTATTACATGTTCTCACTCATATAGTGGACCTTGAACATCTATTGTAATTCTATAAGAAAAGGATTGACAGTGGTGGGAAACTATGGGGTGGGGGAAGGAAAGGGAGGTGGGATTAACAGTAGTCAATATCTGTCTGGGGATGGGGAGACACCCCTTATCAACAAGGGTGCCTGAACGATCCATATTTGTATACCCAACCCTTAACTGTTCCCCACAATTTTAAAATAAAAAATATTGATTTAAAAAAATAAATAAATAAAAAATAAAGATACCTGCACATGCATGTTTATTGCAGCATTACTTGCAATAGTAAACACATGGAAAAAGCCATGCTGCCCATCAAAAGTGTACTGGATAAGGAAAATGTGGTACATTTACATGATGGAATATTATGCAGCTATAAAGAAAAACAAAATTATGAACTTTGCAGCAACCTGGATGGAATTAGAGTCTATAATACTCA
>NW_007075374.1:0-370 GCF_000164805.1 Carlito syrichta
CCAGCGGTCTAGCAAACTGACTTAATTAGGTGACTTATGTAGCTAGCCAACTGACTTGCAGGCTGACCTGCCTAGATACCTAGCTAGCCAGCTGGATGGATAGCTGAGTTAACTAGCTAGCTATGTACATAGCCAGCTGGCTTGCCTGCTGACTTAACTACCTGGCTACCTACCTAACAAGCTGGCTAGTGATCTGACTTACCTAGGCTACTTAAATAGCTAGCTAACTGGCTAGCCAGATGACTTAAATAGCTAGCTAACCAGATAGGCAACTAGCTAGCCTTCTGACTTAGCTCACTGACTTAACTAGCTAGCAAGCTGATTTAAGTAGCTGACAACCAGTTAGCTACCTAGCTCACCAGCTGACTTA
>NW_007075374.1:1700-2800 GCF_000164805.1 Carlito syrichta
CTACCTAACTACCTGGCTCAACCTGCTGATTTAACCCATTAGCTAACTATCTAGCTAACTGTCATAACCAGCTGACTTAATTGGAAAGCTGACTTAACTAACGGACTTAGCTAGCTGACTTAACTACTTAGCTAGTTGACTTAACTGGTCGACTTAACTAGCTAGCTAGTTGATTTAAATACCTGAATTAAATAGTTCACTATTTAACTAGCTGAATAACTAGGTGACTTAACTAATTAGCTAACTAGTTAGGTAGCAGACTTAAAGATCTTACTCAAATATTTTGCTAACTAGTGAGCTAGCTGACTTAGCTAGCTGATTTTGCTAGCTAGCTGGTTAGCTAGCTGACTTAACTAGTTGGCTAACGAGATAGCTAGCTGACTTGAAGAGTTGGTTAACGAGTTAGCTACCTGCTTTAACTAGTTGGTAAACGAGTTAACTAGCTGACTTAGGATGTTGGTTAATGAGTTAGCTAGGTGACAACTTGTTGGCTGACGAGTTGGTCAAATAGTTAACTGGTTTAACACGTTGGCTGACTACAGGACCAACTTGTTAGCTGACTTAACAAGTTGTCTAACTATTTGGTAGACTAGTTAGCTGGGTTAAATAGTTGACTGACATGTTGGCCCTCTAGTCAGCACTGTTAACTAGTTGGATGGCTGTTGTGTTGACCTAACTAGTCAGCTGATTTGTAGGCCATTTAGTTAGATGGTCTAACTTGTAAGGGTCTAGTTAGCTAAACTAAATTGTCAGTGGAAAGTTGGCCAAATATTCTGCCGATTGGTTAGCTGACTTAACTAGTTGGCTGGCTAGGCAACCGACCGGTTAGCTAACTTAACTATTAGGCCAGTGAGTGAGCCGACAGGTGTGCTGATTTAACCAATTGCCCAGCAAGTGAGTCAAAAGGTCGGCTGATTAACTAGTCGACCGATGAGTGAGCAGACGGGTCAGTTGACTTAAATAGTCGGCCAGCAAGTGAACTGACTGGTCAGCTGATTTTAGTCAGCTTGTGAGTGAGCTGACTGCTCAGAGAACTTAATTAGTCAGCCAGCGAGGGAGTGACTGGTGAGCTGACTTAACTAGTCAGCCAGCAAGTAAGG
>NW_007075375.1:0-972 GCF_000164805.1 Carlito syrichta
GACTTAACTAGTTGGATAATGAATTAGCAAGCTGACTTGTCTAGTTGGCTAACGTTTTAGCTAGCTGACTTAACTACCTATCCATCTGGCTAGCAAGCTGACTTAGCTAGCTAGCTTCCTAGCTAGCCATTTGGCTATCCAGCTGACCTAACTAGTTGACTTAACAAGATATGCGGCTGCATAGCCAGCTGACTTAACTAACTAGCTATCTATTTAGCTAGTTGGCTAGCCAGCTGACTTATCTGGCAGACATAAGTAGCTAGCCAGCTGATTTAACTAGTTGATATAACTAGCTAGCTACTTAACTAGCCAGCTGACTTAACTACCTGACTTAATTAGCTACCTACCTAGCTAGCCAGCTGACTTAAATAGCTGACTGAACTAGCCAGCTTCCTTGTTAGCCAGTTGACTTAACTAGTTATCTAATTAGATATCTACCTAGCTAGTCAGTTCGCTATCTCCTTGGCTAAAGAGTTAAGCCAGCTGGTTAAGTAAGCTCGCTAGCTCATTGGCTAATGATTTAAACCAGTAGGCTAAGTCAGCTCGCTAGCTCATTGGTTAACTAGTTAGGGCAGCTGATTAAGTCAGCTCACTAGCACATTGACTAACTATATAGCTAGTTGGCTAAATCAGCTCTCTAGCTCATTAGCTACCTCATTAGCTAGTTGGTTACATCAGTGAACTAGCTAGTTAGCTAACTAGTTAAGTCAGTTGACTTTACTAGGTGACTCAACCAGTTCACTAGATGACTAGTCAGCTGACTTAACTAGCTAGCTTCCTAGGCAGCCAGCTGACTAGCCAGCTGATTTAACTAGCTAGCTACCTCGCTATCCAGCTGGCAAGCCAGATGACTTAACTACCTGATTTAACTAACTAGCCAGCTGTTGAGTCTGCTGACTTAACTAGCTAGCTACCTAGCTAGCCAGTTGGCTAGCCAGCTGACTTAACTATCTGATTAACTAGATAGCCTGC
>NW_007075376.1:0-436 GCF_000164805.1 Carlito syrichta
GGGCTCAGGCAATCCACTCACCTCAGCCTCCCAAAGCACAGGATTACAGGCTGAGCCACCGAGCCCGGCTAACCTGGATCTCTTAAAAGAAAATAAACAGGCCAGGCAAAGTGGCTCACGTCTGTAATCCCAGCACTTTGGGAGGTCGAGGTGAGAGGACTACCTGAGCCCATGGGTTCGAGAACAGCCTGGGCAACTTGGCGAGACTTCACCTCTACAATAAATCAAAAAATTAGCCGGGTGTGGTAGCGCATGCCTGTGGTTCCAGCTACTTGGAAGGCTGAGGCAGAAGAATCACCTGAGCAACAGAGTGAGATTCTGACTCAAAAAAAAAAAAAAGAAAAGCCGGGCTCTGTGGCTCAGCCTGTAATCCCGTGCCTTTGGGAGGCTGAGGTGAGTGGATTGCCTAAGCCTGAGGGTTCGAGACCCGCCTGGG
>NW_007075377.1:0-1370 GCF_000164805.1 Carlito syrichta
AGAGGAATGGAGAGGTATGGAGAGTAATGGAATGGAAAGGAATTGAGAGGAATGGAATGGCATCAAGGAATGAAGAGGAAGGTGACGAATGGAGAGGAATGGAATGGAATGGAATGGAATGGAACTCAGGAAACTGGATTGGAATGGAGAGGAATAGGGAAAAGCAGAATGGAATGGAATGAAAAGGAATAGAGATCAATGGAATGGAATGGAGTGGAATGGAATGGAATGCAGAGGAATGGAAAGGAGAGGAATTGAATGGAAGCGAATGGAGACGTATGGAATGCCATGGAGACTAATGGAATGGAAGGAAGAGGATTAGAATGGAAAGGAGCGGAATGGAATAAAATGGAATGGAGAGAATTGGAGAGGAATGGAATGGATTGAAATGGAATGGAGAGGAATGGAATGAATAGGAATGGAATGGAATGGAAATGAATGGAGAGGAATGGAATGCAATCGAGTGGAATGGAGAGGAATGGAATGAAATAGAATGGAATAGAGAGGAATGAAGAATAAAGGAGACAGAAAGAATGGAATTGAGAAGAATGGAATGGAATGGAATGGAATTCACAGAAATCGATTGGAATGGATAGGAATGGAAAGGAATGGAGAGGAATGGAATGTAATGGAATGGAACGCAGAGAAACAAATTGAATGGAGCCGAATGTAAATGAATGGAGAGGACTGTAAGGGAAAAGAAAGGAATAGAGTGGAGTGGAATGGATTGGAGAGGAAATGAATGAGAGAAGAATGGAATGGAATGGAGAGGAATGGAATGGAATGGAAGGAAGAAAAATGCAGAGGAAGTGAATGGAAAAGAGGAATGGAGAAAAATGGAACGGAGAGGAATGGAAAGAAATGGAAAAGAATGGAAATAAATGGAGAGGAATAAATTGGAAGGAAATAGAGTGGAATGGAGAGGAATGGAATGGGGTGGAATGGAATGGGTAAGAATGTAATGGTGAGGATTGGAATGGAATGAAATGTAGGGGAATGAAATTGAATGGTGCAGAATGGAATGCAGTGGAATGGAATGGAGTGAAATGGACTGTAAAGAAGAGCAATGAATGGAATGGAATAGATTGCAGAAAAATGGATTGAATGGAGTGAAATGGAAAGGAATGGAGAAAAATGAAAAAGAATGGAAAGAATGTACAGGAAAGCATTGTAATGGAGATAAAAGAAAAGGGATAGAATGGAATAGAATAGAATGGACATGTGTGGAGTGGAAAAAGGAATGGAATGGAACGGAATGGAATGGAGAGGAATGGCATGGAATGGAGTGACATGCAATGGTATGAAATGGAATGGAGTGACATGCAATGGTATGAAATGGAATGGAGTGACATGCAATGGTATGAAATGGA
>NW_007075378.1:0-668 GCF_000164805.1 Carlito syrichta
GCCGGGCGTGGTAGCGCGCGCCTGTAGTTCCAGCTACTTGGAAGGTTGAGGCAGAAGGATCGCCAGAGCCCAGCAGGTCAAGGTTGCGGTGGCCAGGAGCAGCCATTGCACTCCAGTCTGGGTGACAGAGTGAGACTCCAACTCACCAAAAAAAAAAAAGAAATATCTTGGGTTAGTTACTTTCCTTTTTTAAAATACCTGCCTCAGATAGGATAGGCTAGTAATGTAGGTGTAACAAATAAGCCCAACCAGCAAAGGTGTAGTTCCCACTCATGCTATATGTCCATCACAGGTTATCTGGTAGCTCTACCCACCACAGTGATTCAGAACCTTAGTCTGTGGATCAGCTACCATATCAAACTCTGCCAGTTGTCACACTACAGAGAAAAAGAAATCTGGAAAGTCACACACCAGCAACAAATTGCTCAGCCTTAAAGTTACTCTTGGAGCCGGGCTGGGTGGTTCAACCTGTAATCCCGCACCTTGGGAGGCTGAGGTGAGTGGATTGCCTGAGCCCATAGGTTCAAGAGCCGCCTGGGCAACTTGGCGAGACCTCATCTCTACAATAAATAAAAAATCAGCCGGGCGTGGTAGCGCGCGCCTATAGTTCCAGCTACTTGGAAGGCTGAAGCGGAAGGATCGCCGGAGCCCAGCAGGCGAGGCTGCGG
>NW_007075379.1:0-364 GCF_000164805.1 Carlito syrichta
ACTATTTTGACTCTCATCCATATGAACTAGGATTAGATTTAGCTGCCGTTCCACTTCCAGGAAACCTCCAGAGCCATCATCCGCTGAACATGTTCTCTAGCTCCTTATGAATAGCTCGGCATCAACCTGTCATCACTGCCTAACTCGAAACTGAGTGCTATTGACAGTATGTCGGTCTTATGATTATATATGAAGGACAACACCTTATGTCAATGCACTTAAGTCTTTTCTTTATCTGGTATGAAGGTTAGATTGACATATTTTTTATCTGATTGAATCTCAGCAAATCAAGCAAGAGGTTTTAAAAACAAAAAGGAGTGACATTTTATAATTCAGTTTATACAATGAATAGAATTGTATGTAC
>NW_007075380.1:0-403 GCF_000164805.1 Carlito syrichta
ATCCATCCATCCATCCATTCTTCCATCCATCCATCCATCCACCCATGCATCCATCCACTCACCCATGAACTCACCACTCATCCAGCCAGCCATCCACACGTACATGCATTCATTATCCATCCAGCCAGCCAGCCAACCAGCCATCCAGCCAGCCATCCATCCATCCATCCATCCATTCTTCCATCCATCCATCCATCCATCCATTCTTCCATCCATCCATCCACTCATCCATCCATCCACCCATGCATCCATCCACTCACCCATGCACCTACCTACCCATTCATCCAGCCAGCCATCTGCACTTACATTCATCATCCATCCATCCATCCATCCTTTTCCTCCTTCCATCCACCCATCCACCCATCCACACACCCACCCATCCATCCATCCACCCACCCACCCA
>NW_007075381.1:0-481 GCF_000164805.1 Carlito syrichta
CCTAGCTATGTAGCTATCCAGCAGACTACACAGCGATTTAACTAGCTGACACCAGGATGTAGCCAGCTGGGTAGCCCACAGATTAAACTAGCTATCTACCTAGCTAGAAATCTGATTAGCCTGTTGACTTATCTAGCTAACATAACTAGGTAGCCTAAAGGCTAGCCAATTGACTTAATTAGCTACCTACCTACATAGCCCGCTGGTTTGCCAGCTTTGTTAACTACTTAACTACCTAACTAACGTGCTGACTAGCGAAATGACTTAATTAGGTGACAACTATCTAGCCAGCTGTCTAGCCAGAGAACTTGACTATATAGCTACACTGATAGACAGCTGGCTAGCCAGCTGACTTAACTAACTGACTTAACTAGTGATCCAGTTGACTTAACTAGCTAAATAGCTAGCTACCTAGCTAGCCAGCTGACTTATCTAGATGACTTAACAAGCTAGCTACCTAGCTCACCAGATGGCTGGCCAG
>NW_007075382.1:0-435 GCF_000164805.1 Carlito syrichta
TAGGTAGTTAAGTCAGATGACAAGCCAGCAGGCTATGTAAGTAGGTAGCTAGTTAAATCAGCTGGCTAGCAAACTGGTGTCTAGTTATGTCAGCTAGTTAAGTCAGCTGGCTATTCAGCTGTCTAGTTAGGTAGCTAACTAGCTAAGTCTGCTGGCTATCCAACTGCCTACTTCATTAAGTCAGCTAGTTAAGTCAGCTGGGTAGCCTGCTGTATAGCTAGATAGCTAGTCAATTAAGTCAGCTGGCTAGCCACTTGGCTAGCTAGTTAAGTCAGC
This sequence comes from Carlito syrichta, assembly GCF_000164805.1. Taxonomy (NCBI): domain Eukaryota; kingdom Metazoa; phylum Chordata; class Mammalia; order Primates; family Tarsiidae; genus Carlito; species Carlito syrichta. The sequence continues at coordinate 277 of NW_007075382.1, forward strand.
TTTTTAGCCACCTTGCTAGATAGGAAGTTAGCTAGTTATGTCAGCTGTGTAACCTGCTAGCTAAATAGTTAAGTCACCTTGTTACGTCAGCTGACTAGCCCGCTGGATAGCAAGGTAGCTTGATATTTATTCAGCTGGCTAGACAGCTGGCTAGCTAGA
>NW_007075383.1:0-479 GCF_000164805.1 Carlito syrichta
GGATGATTTTTGAGATGTATTGCTGAATCCGGTTTGCCAGGATCTTGTTGAGAATTTTAGCATCTATGTTCATCAAAGATATTGGCCTGTAGTTCTCTTTCTTTACTGGATCTTTACCTGGCTTGGGATCAGTATGATGTTGGCTTCGTAAAATGATTTGGGGAGTGTTCCATCTTTTTCAATCGCCTGGAATACCTTCAGTAGGATTGGTATCAGCTCCTCCTTAAATGTCTTATAAAATTTTGCTGGAAAGCCATCTGGTCCAGGGTTTTTTTTGTAGGAAGTTTTCCTATTATGTAGTCGATTTCCTTGATTGTTATTGATTTAGGGTCTCAATTTCTCCTTCTTCCAACTTAGGTAGGTTGTGTGATGTCAGAAAGTCCTCCATTTTTTTAAGGTTTTCAAGTTCGTTTCCATACAAGTGTACATAGTAGTCTCTAATGATCTTTTGTATTTCTTCAGGGTCAGATGTGACTTCA
>NW_007075384.1:0-1039 GCF_000164805.1 Carlito syrichta
TAAAAAGTGGGCAAAGGACATGAATACACAATTCTCAAAAGACATACAAATGGCCGACAGGCCTATAAAAAAAATGTTCAACATCACGAGTCATCAGAGAAACACAAATCGAAACCACACTGAGGCTGGGTGGAGTAGTTCATGCCTGTAATCCCAGCACTTTGGAAGGCAGAAGGGAGAGGATTACCTGAGTCCAGAGGTTTGGGCAACTTGGAGAGACCTCTTCTCTACAATAAGTCAAGAAATTAGCTGGCCAATAGCACACACCTGTAGTTCCAGCTACTTTGAAGGCTGAGGCAGCCTGAGCTAATTACCTGAGCCTAGCAGGTTGAGGCTGTGGCAGCCATGAGTCTGCCACTGCACTCCAGCCTGGGCAACAGAGTGAGACTTCGACTCAAAACAAAAAACCAAAAAACAACACACATTGAGCTATCATCTTACTCCAGTTAGAATGGCTATATCAAAAAGACAAAATATAACAGATGCCGGCAAGGATGTGGAGAAAAGGGAACTATTATACGCTGTTGGTGGGAATGTAAATTAGTACAACTACTGTAGAAAACAGTATGGAGATTTCTCAAAAAACTAAAAATAGAACTACCATATCATCTAGCAATCCCTTTACTGGATATCTAGCCAAAGGGTATGAAATCACCATATCAAAGGGGTAACTGCACTCCCATGTTTAGTGCAGAACTATTCATAATATCTAAGAAATAGAATCATCAGTGGATGAATGGATAATGAAAATGTGGTATATGATCAAAATGGTGGCTCAAGTCTGTAATCCCAGCACTTTGGGAGGCCAAGGTGAGGGGACTGCCTGAGCCCACAGGTTCGAGAAAAGCCTGGGCAACTTGGCGAGACCTTATCTCTACAATAAATTAAAAAATTAGCCGGGTGTGGTAGCATGCATCTGTAGCAGGTAGATGCTGGGATGGCTGTGAGAGAGCCACTGCATTCCAGCCTGGTTGATAGAGTGAGACTCCAACTAAAAAAAAAAAAAAAAAAAGAAAGGAAGAAAATGTGGTATATATGC
>NW_007075385.1:0-3861 GCF_000164805.1 Carlito syrichta
CAGGTCAACTAAATTGTCAGCTTGCTCACAGGCCAACAGGTCAGCTAACCAGTCGGCTTGCTCACCAGCTGGCTAGTTAAGTCAGCTCACAGATCGGCTCACAATACAGCTGACTAGCTAAGGCAGCTTGTATTTTGGTCACACGCCAGCCAATTAGTTAAGTAAGCTCACTTGTTTCATTCGGTGGCTGACTAGTGAGCTCTTCCTACCATTCATCTCACTCACTAGCCGACTAAAATCAGTTGACCAGTCAGCTCACTCGCAGGCTGACTAGTTAAATCAGCTGACAAGTTGGCTCACTCGCTGAACAAATAGATAAGTCAGCTGGCCAGTTGGCTCACTCACTGGCTGATTATTAAGTCAGCTAACCATTCAGCCTACTAGCCACCCAACTATTTAAGTAAGCTAACCAATTGGATAACTAGTCAGCAACTTGTCAGCTGACAAGTTAGGTCAGCTAACTTGTGGGTAGACTAGTTAGGTCAGCAAACTTACCAGCCAAATAGTTAACTGAGGTCACTTGTGGGCCAATTCGTCAGTCAACTAATTAACCCAGCTAACTAGTCAGACAACTATTTGGCCTACCTGTTAAGCCAGCTAACAAGTCAGCCAAGTAGTCAGCCAACGTGTTAAACCAGATAATTAGTCGGCTAAATTGTCAGACAAGTTAAGCCACCTACCTAACTCATTACCAACTATTTAAGACAACTAGATAACTCGTTTACCAAATAGTTAAAAGAGTTAGCTAACTTGTTAACCAACTCGTTAAAACAGCTAGCTATCTCGTTGGTCAACTACTTAAGTCAGCTAGATAAGTCAGCTAGCGAACTAACTAGCTAGCTAAATCAGCTAGCTTAGACAGCAAGCTCACTATTTTGCTAATTAAAGTCAGCTACTTAAGTCTGCTACTTAACTAGTTAGCTAACTAGTTAAATCAGCTAGTTATTCAGCCAGCTAAATATTTAGCTAACTATTTGATTCAAGTAGTTAAGTCAGTTAGCTAACTAGTTTAGTCAGCCAGTTGTCAGCTAGCTAAGCAGTTAAGTCAGAAAGCTAAGTCAGCTAGTTAAGTCAGCTTTCTAATTTAGTTAGCTGGTGAAGACAGCTAACTATGAAATTAGATAATGGGTTGTCAGCAGGTTGAATCAGGTAGTTAGCTAGTCAACTGACGTGTTAAGTGAGCTGGTTGAGACAGCAGGCTAGCTGTAGGCAAACGAGTTAAGTTAGCTGTTTGAGTACGCTAGCTAGCTAGTTAGCTAACCAGTTAAGTCATCTGGATTAGTCAGGTAGCTAGCTTGTTACCTAGCGAGTTAAGTCAGCTGGTTGAGTCAGCTAGCTAGCTCATTAGCTAATGAGTTAAGTCAAATGATTAAGTCAGCTAGCTAGCATGTTAGTTAATGAGTAAGCTAACTATGCAGCCATCTAGTTAAGTCAGCCAGCTAGCTGGGCAGCTAACTATTTAAGTCAGCTTGTTAGCTAGGTAGTTAGATAACTACTTAAGTCAGCTGGCAAGCTAGGTAGCTAGATAGTTTGCGAACTATTTAAGTCAGCTGGCTAGATAGGTAATTTGCTAGTTAAGTCAACTGGTTATCCAGCTGCCTAGCTAGGTAGTGAGCCAATTAAGTCAGCTGGCTAGCCAGCTGGTTAGCTGGTTAATTCACCTAGTTAAGAAAGCTGGCAAGCCACCTGGCAACATAGGTAGCTAGCTAGTTAAGTCAGCTAGATAGCTACCTGGCTAGCTAGTGATATCAGTGAGTTAAGTCAGCTGTCTAGCCAACTGGGAAGCTGATTAAGTCAGCTAGTCTAGTCAGATGTCTAGCCAGGTGACTAGGTAGATAGCTAGCTAAATAAGTCAGCTTGCAAGCCAGCAGACTAACTTTTCATTTCAGCTAGTTAAGTCAGCTGTCTAGCCAGCTGACTTGCTGGTTAAGTCATCTAGTTAAGTCACCAGGAAATCAATTGGCTAGTTAGTTAAGTCAGCTCATTAAGTCAGTTGGCTATCCAGCTGGTTAACTAGGTAAAAGTTAAGTCAGATGACTAGTCATCAGTCTAGCTAGTTATTTCAACTAGTTAACTCAGCTGGCTAGCTAGGAAGCTAGCTATATAAGTCAGCTAGTCATGTCAGCAGGTTAGCTAGTTAAGTCACCTAGTTATGTCAGCTGGCTAGCCAACTGGATAACTATTTAGCAAGCTAGTTAATTCAGCTGAATAGCAATCAGGCCAGCTATACAAGTCAGCTATTAAAGTCAGGTTGCTAGCCAGATTACTAGCTAGACAGAGAGATAGTTAACTCAGTTGGCTAGCCAGCAGGCTAGCTAAATATGTCATCTAGTTAATTCAGCTGGCTAGCCAGCTAGCTAGCTAGGTAGAGAGATAGTTAAGACAGTTGGCTAGCCAACTGGCTCACTAGTTAAGTCATCTAGTTTAGTCAGCTGGCTAGCAAGCTGGCTAGATTGTAGAGTCAATGAGTTAAGTCAGCTGGCTATCTAGCAGGCTAGCTAGGTAGCAAGCTAGTTATGCCAGCTGGCTAGCAAGCAGAATAGCTAGTTAAGTCAGCTAGTTAATTCAATTGGCCTCCAAGCTGGCTAGCTAGGTAGCTAGTTAATTAAGTCAGCTGGCTAGTTAATTAAGGTAGCTAGTTAATTAAGTCAGCTGTTAAAGACAGCTAGTTAATTCAGCTGGCCATCCAGCTGGCTAGCTAATTAAGTCAGCTGGCCAGCCAGTTGGGTAGCTGGTTATGTCAGCTACTTAAGAGAGCTTTCCAGAAAGCTGGCTAGTTAGGTAACTAGCTCGTTAAGTCAGCTAGTTAAGTCAACTGGCTAGCTAGGTAGCTATCTAGTTAAGTCATATCGATGAGTCAGTTGGCTAGCTAGTTAAGTCAGTTAGTTATGTCAGCTGGCTAGCCAGTTGCCTAGCAAGGTAGCTAGCTAATTAAGGTTAACTTAGTAGGTAGGTAGTTAATTCAGCTGGCAAGCCAGTACGTTATGTATGTAGGTAGCTAGTTACGTCAGCTGGCTAGCCATCAGACTATCTAGTTATGTCAGCTAGTTAAGTCAGCTGACTATCCAGCTTTCTAGCCAGGTAGCTAGCTAGTTAAGTCTGCTGGCTAGCCAGCTGGCTCTTTCGTTAATTCAGCTATTTAATCAGCTGGCTAGGCTGCTGGCTACCTAGGTAGCTAGGCAATTAAGTCAGCTGGCTAGCCAGTCGGACAGCTAGATAATTCAGTTAGTTTAGTCAGCTGGCTAACCAACTGACTAGCTCTTTAAGTCAGCTCATTATGTCAGTTGTCTAGCCAGCTGGCTAACTGGTCAAAAAGCTAGTTACATCAGATGGGTAGCCAGCTGGCTCGCTAGATATTTCAGCTAGTTAAGTCCTCTGGCTAGCTAGGAAGCTATCTAGTTAAGTCAGCTAGATATGCCAGTTAGCTAGTTAAGTCAGCTAGTTAAGTCACCTAGCTACATGATAACTAGCTAGGTAGCAAGCTAGCTAAATCAGCTACTTAAGTCAGCTTGGTAGCTAGGTAGATAGATAGTTAAAACAGCTAGTTAAGTTAGGTTGCTAGCTACTTTAGTCAATGAGTTAAGTAAGCTGAATAGACAGCTGTATAACAGGATGGCTAACTTTAGTTAAGTCAGCTGGCTAGCCAGCTAGCTAGCTAGTTAAGTCACCTAGTTAAGTCAGTTCACTTGCAAGCAGGTTAGCTAGGTAGTTAGGTAGCTAAGTCAGCTGACAAATCAGCGGGCTATGTAGGTAGGTAGCTAGTTAAGACAGTTAGCTAGCCAACAGGTGTCTAGTTATGTCAGCTAGATAAGTCAGCTAGCTATTCACCTGTCTAGCTAGGTCGATAGCTATTTAAGTCTG
>NW_007075386.1:0-428 GCF_000164805.1 Carlito syrichta
CTGGTGAGTTAGCCAGCTGACTAAACTAGCTGACTTAACTAGTTTTCCAGCTGGGTAGCCAGCTGACTTAATTGCCTAGCTACATATGTAGCCAGCATCATAGTCAGCTGATTTAACTAGCTGACTTAACGAAGTGGAAGATGGCTAACCAGCAGACTTAACAAGGTACCTACCTGGCAAGGCAGCTGAATAGCCACCTGACTTAACCAGCTGACTTAACTAGATAGTTTGATGGGTAGCCAGCTGACTTAACTACCTACCTACCTACAAAATCCCCTGACTTGCTAGCTCAATTAACTACCTACCTACCTAGCTAACCTGTTGTCCAGCGTGCTGAATTAACTAGCTTACTTAACTAGCTAGCCAGCTGGCTAGCCAGCTGCCTTAACTAGCCAGCTACCCTACTAGGCAGCTGTCTAGCCAGTCGA
>NW_007075387.1:0-367 GCF_000164805.1 Carlito syrichta
TAACCCCCCCCCCACACATCCAAAGGTTCCTCTTTGTTTCTTATCACACAAATAGAACAACCCATCTCTCATTACCTCCCACCTAGATCTGGGTTATACAGATGCATCCCTTTCCCTCACCCTCTTCATCAGGTTGGCCATTCAATGCTGCCATCTTGTTTCCTTAACATCTATTCAGTCCTCTAGTCTGTCTCCCTCACCACTACCATTACTTTGAGCTCTTATCACTTCTGCCTGAGTTTCTCAGTCAGTCTCTGTGCTACTACACCAATCCATTTCCTATGGAATTACCACAGTGATCTCCCTTAAGCACAAATCTGACCAGGAGGCTGTCCTGCTGAAATCTCTTCATCACTCCCGTTGCCCA
>NW_007075388.1:0-402 GCF_000164805.1 Carlito syrichta
AGAAAGGAGGAGTCGTGATCTTAATTTCAGACAAAATACCATTTAAGCTATCAAAAATTTTAAAAGATACAGAGGGCCACTACATAATGATAAAAGGGTTACTCTACCAACAAGAAATATCTATCTTAAACATATATGCACCAAACATGGGTGCACAAACTCATAAAGCAACTTCTAGGAAAACTAAAGAAAGATATTGACTCTTACACCATCATAGCTGGGGACTTTAATTCCCTACTCACAACTCTAGACAGTTCATTAGAACAAAAAATTAGCAATGAGATATGGAACCTCAATGTGACCCTTGACTAAATGGACTTAATTGATACCTACAGAACACTCCATCCAAAGACCACAGAATACACATTCTACTCATCACTGCATGAAACATATTCTAAGATC
>NW_007075389.1:0-685 GCF_000164805.1 Carlito syrichta
AAGTCCTAGCTAGAGCAATCAGACAAGAGAATGAAATCTGGGGTATCCAAATAGGAAAAGATAAACCCAAGAGAATCTGTCAACAACCTCCCTGTGCTGATAAAGGACTTTGGCAGTCTCAGGGTATAAAGTAAATATGCAAAAGTCAGTCACATTCCTATACACCAAAAATAAATGAACAGAAACCCAAATAAAAAGCACAATCCCATTCATAATAGCCACAAAAAATGAAATATAACTATTTAAAAAAATAAAACATCATATAGAGATTCCATGCTGAACAAGTCATTTAATCTTATAAATTTTATATTTTTTTCACAGTATGAGTAGAAAATCGAGTACTTGTAAAGTACAGTAATTTAAAAATGTTTAGGATGTCAGTAAATACAGATTAATTCTCACCATCACAAGGAAAGAAGTGGCTTTTCGTGAGGTACTAAAGAAAAATATATTCCCTGACTATGAGTAAATAAAATGAAAGAAATTACAATGACGTTAATTAATGCTTCATGTAGCTTATTTTATTAGAAAGAATGAAGGATACATCTATATTATAAAACACATATAAATGGACATTTAAAAAGTAATTGGAAGCTTAACTTCTGGTTTCCTGTCTGGCATGTAAAGAGCTTGGAAGCTGCCACTCTGTCCTAACAAGTAAAAAAACTGAACAGAGTGAAAAATC
>NW_007075390.1:0-366 GCF_000164805.1 Carlito syrichta
AGGATTTTGGGAGGTTGGGGCGCACCAATACTGGCCCATTGAAATGTTGAATGAGCTCTTCCATGACCCTCTTAGTGTTTTGCTGTTCAGCATAATCTTGTTCCCCTCCCCCATCTGACCTCCCCATAGGAGGTCTGAGGTTCCAGCAGATTTTTTCTCCCTGTTTCCCGGGACAAGAATACCCAGAATGTTGTCCCAGGCTTCGTCCTGTCCAGGCCTGCTGTTTGGTTGGTCTGAGGCAGACCGAGGCTTGCTCGTAGCAAGATGCCTGGACAAAAGACTGGACGGATGAACATTCAGCGGGGTAAGGGGATATTTTGTTTTGGGGTTTTGGTGGGGGGTCTTGCTCCCAGCAGCGGACTGTGC
>NW_007075391.1:0-527 GCF_000164805.1 Carlito syrichta
GCTCCGGCGATCCTTCCACCTCAGCCTTCCAAGCAGCCGGAATTACAGGTGCGTGCTACCGCGCCCGGCTGATTTTTTGATTTATTGTAGAGATGAGGTCTCGCTGCCCAGGCGGGTCTCGAACCCGCGGGCTCAGGCAATCCACTCACCTCAGCCTCCCAAAGGCGCGGGATTACAGACTGATCCACCGAGCCCGGCTACATTCGTTTTTTAAATGTGACAAATTTATTTTTCAAGGAAACCTGCTTGTTGACTCAGCTCCAAGATAGAAAATACTCCAGAATTATTAAAATTTTTTTTTTGGGGGTCATAACCTCACTCTGTTTCCCAGGCTGGAGTGCAGTGGCATGCTCATGGCCACCGCAGTCTTGGCCTGGACCTGCCAGGCCCAGGCAATCCTGCCACCTCAGCCTTCCAAGTAGCTGGAATCACAGGCACGTGCCACTAGGCATGGCTAATTTTTTGATTTATTGTAGAAATGAGGTCTGGCCAAGTTGCCCAGGCTGGTCTTGAATCTGTGGGCTCAG
>NW_007075392.1:0-368 GCF_000164805.1 Carlito syrichta
TCACCTCAGCCTCCCAAAGGCGCGGGATTACAGGCTGAGCCACCGAGCCCGGCTCTTTATCTTTCTTATAGGGGAATGGCAAAAATAAGAAAGAGATAGCATAAAGGTATAAGCACATTTTACTACATGAAGGTAAACTAAGAAATATGATCATTTGGCCAGGTACGGTGACTCACGTCTATAATCCCAGCACTTTGGGAGGCCGAGGTGAGAGGATTGTCTGAGCCCACGAGTTTGAGACCCTCCTGGGTAACTTGATGAGACCTCATCTCTACAATAAATTTTAAAAAATTATTTGGGCATAGTGTTGCATGCCTGTGGTTCCAGCTACTTGGAAGGCTGAGGCAGAAGGATCGCCTGAGCCCAGC
>NW_007075393.1:0-366 GCF_000164805.1 Carlito syrichta
GGAACATGCCACTGCACTCCAGTCTGGGTGACAGAGACTCCAACTCAAAAAAAAAAAAAATGTTGAAGAAGAATCCTTTTTCTTTTCTTTTCTTTTCTTTTTTTTTTTTTTAACAGATGGGAGGTCTTGCTATGTTACCTAGGCCGGTCTTGAACTCCTGGCCTCAAGCAGTCCTCTATCCTCAACCTCCCCAAAGTTCTGGGATTACAGGCATGAGCTACCATGCTCAGTCAAAGAAGAATTCTTAATAACTTGGGGAAATGTCTATGATATAATTGAAATGAAACAATATAAATACAAAATGGAATCTACAATAAGAGCCTATATGTGTTTAAAATCCATAGGCAGGCCAGGCGCAGTGGCTCA
>NW_007075394.1:0-811 GCF_000164805.1 Carlito syrichta
AAGGTCCCTTCTCGTGGCCAGCCTACATTGAAGGTGGGGCATCAGTGGCACACAAATCGCACAATTTCTTTTTGTGAATTTCGACACTCAGATTGTGCGCCCTTTCCTTTAGTTCTGAAAAGTGACCCGTCGTGAGGGTTAACGGCGTTGTCTGTGCCTGCCCCATCTCATTCGTCAGTGCTGTCGTTACAACAAACACAACCAACAGGACAAAAGGGAAAACAACAAGGGACAGACAGTAGCAGCCACAAAAACAAATCTCAAAGTATGATAGGGGAGAGACAGACCGTCGACAAGTCTGACCTTCCCCACAGATGAAGACTTCGTCTTGCGGATGGTGCCATGGGACGTCTCCCGCGAGCCCCGGCCGGTGGCTTTCCAGCGCATTCACCTAGCCTGATGCCAACCTCAGAACAAAGTGTGGAGCTCCACCTGAGATACAGGACACAAATGCGCTAACCTGGGAGCGACGTACCGAATGCTGGCCTGAGAACCCTCCAGACTGGGGTCGGGGGGGGGTCCTCTGGGATCCCGGATGAGCCCCCAAATGTAGTGTCCAAAAGTTCAATCCAAGAGACCACCAAGAGCCAATTCCGATGAAAGTTCAAGAGAGTCTTTACTTGCAAGCTCGAGCCTGGACCTCTGTTGACAACCGACGCAGCAGAGTACACCCAGAGGACCTGACTTCCTTAAGCAGATAACTTTTATGCTTTTACACAAAGGGAGCAGGAGTTTGGGGGGACTTTCCAGTCTTGTTACCATTTTTTTTTTTTGAGTTGGAGTCTCACTCTGTCGCCCAGACTGGAGTGCA
>NW_007075395.1:0-365 GCF_000164805.1 Carlito syrichta
TTCTCCTATTCTGCAGGTTGTCTGTTCACTCTGCTGATAACTTCTTTTGCTATACAAAAGCTTTTTAGTTTAATTAAATCCTGTTTGTCTATTTTTATTTTTGTTACTTGTGATTTTGAAGTCTTCGTTGTGAATTTTTTGCCCAGGCCAATGTCTAGAAAAATTTTTCCTAGGTTCTATTCTAGTATTTTTATAATTTCAAGTCTTGCATTTAAATTCTTTAATATGCTTGGCACTGTGGCTCTTGCCTGTAATCCCAGCACTTTGGGAGGCTGAGGCAGGAGGATTGCTTGAGTCCAGGAGTTCAAGACCAGCCCATGCAACATAACCAGACCTTAGCTCTACAAAAAAAAAAAAAAAAAAAA
>NW_007075396.1:0-689 GCF_000164805.1 Carlito syrichta
TTGGCGAGACCGCATCTCTACAATAAATCAAAAATTAGCCGGGCGTGGTAGCGCGTGCCTATAGTTCTAGCTACTTGGAAGGCTGAGGTGGAAGGATCGCTGGAGTCCAGCGGGTCGAGGCTGCGGTGGTTGGAGCGGCCTCTGCACTCCAGTCTGGATGACAGAGTGAGACTTCAACTCACACACACACATAAAAAAAAACCGCCATGGAACCAACCCTACTACCCATCAAAAGTGGATTGGATAAAGAAAATGTGGTCCGTGTACATGATGGAGTATTACGCAACCATAAAGGACAAAATAATGGGCTTTGCAGCAGATTGGATGGAGTTGGAGACCATCATTCTTAGTGATCTATCACAGAAACAAAGAACCAAATACCACATGTTCTCCCTAGTAAGTGGGATCTGAACATTAATCACAATAGCACAAGGGAGGGGTCAGACACTGGCAGGAGAGGGAGGAAGGCGGGGCATGTAACAGCACAAAGGGAATCTGATCCTAAACCAGGGGAGGTGAGGACCAATTGGAGGCCTAAACTTCACCTGCACACACGTTATTCATGTGCCTAATCCTGGCTTGTACCCCACATCTTTATTTTTTTATTTTTTATTTTTATTTTTTGAGTTGGAGTCTCACTCTGTCGCCCAGACTGGAGTGCAGTGGCCGCTCCCGGCCACCGCAGCCTC
>NW_007075397.1:0-1368 GCF_000164805.1 Carlito syrichta
GACTAATTAGCTGGGTTAATTTGTTGACTGACTAGTTGGCCCACAAGTTAAGTCGGTTAACTAGTTGGTTGGCTAGTTTCTCACCTAACTAGTCGGTTGACTAGTTCGCCTGCTATTTAGCTGGCATAATTAGTTGGCCCACAAGTTAGCTGTCATAACTTGTGAGCTGACCAGTTGGCCATCTAATTGACCAATTGCTTGGCTGACTTAAATTGTTGACCAGCTATTTTGCTGACCTGTTAGCTTACTTAACTTGTTAACTGACAAATGATCCCACAGGTGAGCTGAGTTAACTAGTCGGCCAGCGAGTGAGCTGACTGGTCAGCTGACTTAACTATTCAGTCTGTGAGTGAGCTGACTGGTCAGCTGACTTAACTAGTCAGCCAGCGAGTGAGCTGACTGGTCTGCTGACTTTAGTCGGCTAGCGAGTGAGCCGAATGGTCAGAAGAGTTAACTATTCAGCCAGCAAATGAGTCGACCACTGAGCTGAGTTAACTAGTCGGCCGGTGAGTGACCCAACATGTGAGCTGCCTTAACTAGTCGGCCAGTGATCAAGCTGACCGGTGAGCTGATTAAACTAGTCAGATGGAGAGCAAGCCAATTAGTTAGCTGAACTGTTGACCTGCGAGTGAGCCAACAATTTAGTTGACCGGTTGGCTGCCAAGCGAGCTGACCAGTTTGCTAACCAGTTTGCAAGCAAGTGAGCCGACTAATTAGATGACCTGATGGAAAGCGAGTGAGTCCACTAGTTATCTGACCAGATAGCTGAGTTGCTAGCTGACTAGTTAGCTAAGTAACTAGCTGATTTTCTAGCTGATATAACTAGCTAGCTGACTAGTTAGCTGGCTATCTAGCAGACATAATTAACAAGCAAACAAGCTATCTAACTCTCTATCTTGCTGACTTCACTAGCTAGCTGAATAGTTAGTTAAGTTACTAGCTGATTTAACTAGCTAGCTGGCTAACTAGCTGACTTAACTAATTGACTAGCTCCTTTGCTGGATAGCTGGCTAGTCAGCTGACTTAATGAGCTAGATAACTGGTTGTCTACATGGCTAGCCAGCTGACGCAACTAGCTAGATACCTGACTGGGTAGCTGGCTAGGCAGACGACTTGCTAGCTAGTGGGCTAACAGGTGGCTAGCCAGTCAGCTTAAATAGCCATTCGGCTGCCTGTACACTCGGATAGCCAGCTGGATTAACTAGCCAGCCACACTGCTGATCAGCCAGTTAGCCAGCTGGCTTAACTAGCAGTCCACCTACCTGACCAGGCTGCTAGCTCGCCAGCTTAACTTTCCAGTCACCTAGCTAGACTTTCAGTTAATAAGCTTACTTATTAGCTTACTTAACTAGATAGCCATCCAGCAAG
>NW_007075398.1:0-477 GCF_000164805.1 Carlito syrichta
TAACTAGCTAGCTAGCTGACTTAACCAGCTGACTTGACCCTTCAGTTTACTAGCTTACTATCTGACTCAACCTGCTGACTTAACCCATTAGCTAATTAGCAAGCTAGCTGTCTTAACCAGCTGACTATGTTAGAAAGCTCACTTAACTGGCTGACTTACTTAGCTTACTTAACTACTTAGCTAGCTGATCTAACTGGCTTACTTAACTAGAGAGCTAGCTGACTTAGCTACCTGTTTTAAAAAGTTAGCTAACTTTTTAACTAGCTTAATAGCTAGATGACAACTAATTTCCTAACTACTTAGGCAGAAGGCTTAAATCACTGTCTTAAATAGTTAGCTAATTAGTGAGCTAACTGACTTAGGTAGCTGACTTAACTAGCTATCTGTTTAGCTAGCATACTTAATTTGTTGACTTAACTAGTTGGCTAAGGAGATAGCTAGCTAATTTAACAAGTTGGTTAATGAGTTAGCTAACTG
>NW_007075399.1:0-662 GCF_000164805.1 Carlito syrichta
GACTTTACTACCTAACTACCTAGATAGCCAGCTGTGAATCCAGATGAGTTAACTAGCTGAATTTAACTAGCCAGCTGATTAACTAGTTTGGTACCTAGCCATCCAGCTGGCTAGCCAGCTGACTTAACTAGTTAACCTAACCAGCTATCCAGCTGCCACAACTGGCAGACATAAGTAGTCAGCCAGCTGGCTACCCAACTAACTTATCTAGCTCTCTACCTAGCTAGCTAGCAGGCTGGTCAGCAGACTTAAGTAACTTAATTAGCTAGCCATCTGGCTAGCCAACTGTCTTAACAAGCTCGCTGCCTGGCTAGCCAGCTGACTTAACTAGCTGAGTTAAATAGCTGGACTGCTTGCCAGACAGCTGAATTAACTAGCTTACTATATAGCTAGACTGCTGGCTGGCCAGATGATTTAACTAGGTGACTTAACTAGCTAGCCATCTGACTAGGCAGATGACTTAAGTAACAAGCAACCTAGCTAGCCAGCTGGATATCCAGTTGACTTAACTAGATGTCTTTACTAGCTAGCCAGCTGACTAGACAGCTGACTTAACTATCTAGCTAGCAAGCTAGCCAGCTGTCTAGCCAACTGACTTAACTAGGTGATTTAACTAGCTAGCAAGCTGATTTAACTAGCTGACTTAACTAACTAGCTACCTA
>NW_007075400.1:0-505 GCF_000164805.1 Carlito syrichta
GACAAAATCATAAGTCAAAATAAGTGATCAGACTAAAGTCACTTCAGCTCTGATCTCTGGGCTCTCCCCTTTGTTTTTGATTGCAGGCAGCTAGATTTAGTCGCAGTTTGGGTTTTTTTTTTTTTTTTGTCGGCTGCCTGGGGGTTGATTTTGTGTGATTCAGTGTAGGGCTGGGGCTTTGTCTCCTGTTTTGTGACGTTACCTTAGGAACTGAGGTAGGGTTGTTGATAGGTGGGTGGGGAAATGGAAGTCTCTGCCTGGAGAATGGCCGAGGCAATTTTTGCAGATCCGTTTCTCTCTGCATGTCTGGGTCCCCCAGCTTGGGGTCACGCACTGAGTGCCTTAGCCAGGGTGGGTCCAGAGCTCTAGTGCTCCAAAGCTCCAAAGGGCAGTCAGTGAGCAGCGAGAGTGGCCCTGGGCCCCCACTGGGTACTTCAGCCAGGAATGGGACCGGTGTCTCTGAGGGGCAGGCACCCAGAGCCTCCCTGAGTGACCAGCAGCTTGG
>NW_007075401.1:0-847 GCF_000164805.1 Carlito syrichta
CACACACACACACACACACACACACACACACAGAGGCAGCCACAGGCACTGACTGACATGGACATGGTTGCACTTGGACCTGACCACCACACACACACACACACACACACACACACACACAGATACACACACATTTCTCCTCGGCTTAGACAAAGCAGCATTCCAGTCCCCCCCACCACATCTTGACCTTCGGGCTCTGCCAGTGCTTCTTCCCACTGGGTGGTCTCCACCTAGATGATGCCCCAAGCGCCATTTCACACCCACCGGCCAGCGCTGCCCAGCGGCACCCTCCTCCAGCTCCTGGGGCAGGAGGCCCAGCCTCGCCGCCTGCCCTGCCACCTTCTCGCCCCATCCTTCCTCGCCAGGGTCGCTGCAGAGGTGACCACCGGCGCGGCCCTGGCCCTTCCAGGAAGGCGAGTGGGGTCTGGACGCCCGTGGAGGCAGGACGCAGCAGGAAGCACGGCCGTGGCTGTCCTCCCCCCCGCCCGGGATCCCGGGCGGCCCCAGCCACCCCACAGGTTCTTTCGTACCTGAGGTCTCGGGCCAGGCTGAGCCCCGCGGCGGGCGGGAAGGGCCGGGCAGGGAAAAGACACCCCTCGGGTGTCTGTCCTGGAAGCAGCTCCGGGAGCTCCCTGAGCCGCGACACCTCAGCAGGGCCCGCTCGCGCCCTCACCCTCTCGCCCCGGGGGCCGAGACGCCAGAAGCAGGCCTGCCGCCCCCAGACAGCCAGAGGGAGACGTGGGGTGTGGCCCCGAGCGCTCCCGCTCCGCTCCCCCTGCCCCGGGGCCTGGGGCGGCGGTCCGCGCCGGCGGCCCTTCGCCCCGCTTACGGCTCACCCGGCCCAGAC
>NW_007075402.1:0-552 GCF_000164805.1 Carlito syrichta
GAGCGGCTACTGCACTCCAGTCTGGGCTACAGAGTGAGACTCCAACTCAAAAAAAAAAAAGAATTGGATAGCTGGGAGGAATCCTGAAGGTGATTTAGTTTAATCTTTTGATTTTGTAAATATTAAATTTGTCTCAGACTAGTAAGCTAATTAAGTATAAAACAAAACGTAGTTGAACAAGAGAAGTTGTTGAAAAATGACAAAACCACAAGATTCCCTCAGAGAGGGGTAGCTGAGAGTTTATACATTGTCCAAAGAAATGTAGCAAATTAAGGCTTAATCTAGTATGAGCCAGTATGAGCTTCATTCAGAAAGGACAAATGTAGCATCTGATGGCTGATACATGGCAGCACAAGCACAATTAAAAAAAAAAAATTTCAATAGCTTTGGGGGACACAAATAATTTTCAGTCTGGGTTTTAAAAGTACCCACCAGCCGGGCTCGGCGGCACAGCCTGTAATCTCCCGCCTTTGGGAGGCTGAGGTGAGTGGATTGCCTGAGCCCGCGGGTTCGAGACCCGCCTGGGCGGCGAGACCTCATCTCTACAATAAA
>NW_007075403.1:0-531 GCF_000164805.1 Carlito syrichta
AAAAAAGGATACATTTGTGGAAGTGGAGAAATGACTACATTATGCTGCAAACTAAAAAAATTTTAGTAGTTTCTAAGCAAAGGATTTATAAGCAAGTTCACTTAGGCCAGTAGGTTTAAATGTGAGTTTTGTTATCTTCTCCCTTTGAAACTCTAATTGTTGTGTAGTCATGTCTCTTAAATTACTGTTGATCTTTTTGCTGTCAGAGCTTCCTCTGGAGTGGATTATCTGCTCTGAGCAAAGAATATTGTAATCTGGGTAGCCCAGGGCTGTGGCCTGAGCCATGCTACTTTGAAGCTGGATAAGATTTTTTTCTCTATTCAATTCTGTGGCTTGCTTTCTTGGACATGCTCTCCCTGGTGTTCTTAGGGTATGAATTCTGCCAGTGAGGAGGCCTGTTTCTCCCAGTACATCATATGTCCCTGTTCCTTAATGATGATTTTTTTTTTTAACACAAATTCATTTAAACTACAAATAGGAACAAAGGGAGGTGAAAAACTGGTTGCCTTATGAAATTCTACCCAAATGTCT
>NW_007075404.1:0-402 GCF_000164805.1 Carlito syrichta
TATTCTTTTGTTTGTTACTTATATACTTTTACTTATATAAATTATTTATATATTGTTTATATATTACTTATATTATTTTTACTTATATATTATTTATACTGCTTATATATTGCTTATATTGCTATATATATAATGCTTATATTGCTTATATTTCTTACTTTACTTATATTACTTATATTATTTACATGTTACTTATGTATGGCTTATATTATTTATATTACTTATATATTTTTTATATACATACCTTATATTGCTTATATATATATTGCTTATATACATTACTTATATTACTTATATCACTTATACTTTACTTATATATATTTGTTTATGATTACTTGAGCTTTTACATTTCTATAAGGAAAAGAAAAGTGTGTCTAAGTTCAGGCTTTATTTCAGTATTCT
>NW_007075405.1:0-576 GCF_000164805.1 Carlito syrichta
ATATTTGGATGTAACTCTGGTCTTAAGGTTAACCCTGTAATCCTTTCCATTTCATGTCTCTTGTGATTTTGAGAAGGGACAAGAATTTTGCACTTGCCAAATGTTTGGTACGTACTTTTAAAGGTAACCAGGAATCATGGAATCCACGAACCTAGGAAACTTCTGGGCATCTGTTTTTTGATATACTGAATTTGGAATCCAAATCGACAGGAAAAATCAGGGCATCTTACTGAGAATTAAAAGGAAATCCGGTTCTAGGAGTTCTCATATTAAGGAATTTACAAGGCTTCTTGATAAGGTTTAATTAGCAATCTGGGCCTCTGGGTGCCTACTTTTTCAGAGCCACAAGCTCCATGGCTACGCTAAATCTGTCATTACAGATGCTCAGGATCCTTCTGGTCTTCTTGTTAGTTATAATCAAGGATTTGGGCCTAGAAATCCTTTTGTTTCCTGGGACCATGTAGGACCATAATCATATTCCCCAGAATCAAAAGTTATTTGGTACAAAATTCCTCGATTCAGGTGACCTCAAAGTACAGAAAACTCTTGTGGGTGGGCAGGTAGGAATTGGGGTTT
>NW_007075406.1:0-540 GCF_000164805.1 Carlito syrichta
ATTTGCATAAAGTACTTTTATGAAATAAAAAAATTCATATTAAAAGTTGGATTGAAGGGCAGAAAACTATGGCAAAGGAAGTAAAATTATTGAGTATGATCAAACTCCTTAAATTGAAGTTTGTGAACTCATATGAGATTTCCAGGAAACATTGAGAGAGGGCCATGTTCTCTATCAGTGAACTGGAGGGCAGTCCAGAGAAAAACGACAAAAGTTTTTTTCAACTATTTGGTAATACTCAGTGGACTGAACAACTATTAAAATAACCAAAATGAATAGGAATATAATTTTCTACAGAACTACTTTACTCCAGTTTTAAATAAAACAACAAAATATCATTGAATCATTGACTATGACTCTTCCATAGTACTTGGAAAAAAAAAACCAACAACTTTGCTACTAATACTCCTCGTTAAAGAAATACGTAGAGGAATTTAACAAGTCCTCTGCATTTTTTAACCTCTTTCTCACAAGCTTCTTAAGATAAACATACAAATGAATATTGAATGTGCCAGACTGAAGCAATTCCAAATAAGTCAT
>NW_007075407.1:0-599 GCF_000164805.1 Carlito syrichta
GGCCAATATCCTTGATGAACATAGATGCTAAAATTCTCAACAAGATCCTAGCAAACCAGATTCAACAACACATCTCAAAAATCATCCACCGTGACCAAGAAAGCTTCATCCCCAGGATGCAAGCCAGTTCAACATTTGTAAGACCATAAACATAATTAAATACATCAACAGATGTAAAAACAAAAACCACGTGATTATATCATTAGATGCACAAAAAAGCTTTTGATAAAATTCAGCACCCCTTCTTGATAAAAACCCTCGAAAATCTAGGCATAGGTGGAACATACCTCAAAATAGTAAGAGCCATATACGAGAAATCCACAGCCAGCATACTGCTAAACAGACAGAAATTGGAACCATTTCCCCTGAAAACTGGAACAAGGCAATGATACCCACTCTCACCCCTCCTATCCAACATAGTTTTGGAAGTCATAGCGAGAGCAATGAGAAGAGAAGGCGATCAGGGGTATCCAAATAGGAAAAGAGGAAATCAAGTTATGCCTCTTTGCAGACAACATGATTCTATTCCTCAAAAGCCCAAGAAAATCTGTCAAAAATCTCCTTGCACTGATAAAGGACTTTGGCAAAGTCTCAGGGTA
>NW_007075408.1:0-393 GCF_000164805.1 Carlito syrichta
AAACAGACCAAATTATCACCTAATTTAGTCAGCAGGCTAGCCAACTGGCTAGCTAGGTTGCGAGCTACTTAAGTTAGGTGGCTAGCCAGCTGGTTAGCTAGTTAAGTCGGTTAGTTAATTCAGCTGTTTAGTCAGGTGGCTAGGCAGTGAGCTAGTTAGGTCAGTTGTGTAGCCAGCTGGCAAACTAGTTAAGGCAGCTAGTTGAGTCAGCTGTCTAGCCAACTGGCTAACTGGTTAAGGCAGATAGTTAACTCAGGTGACTAGCCAACTGACTAACTAGTTATCTAGCTAGGTAAGGTGCTCTCTACCCAACTGGCTATCTGATTAATTTTGCATGTTAAGTCAGCTAGATAGCCAGCTTGATAGCTATGTATCTACCTAGTTAATTCACCT
>NW_007075409.1:0-686 GCF_000164805.1 Carlito syrichta
ACAGAATAAAGTCTCAACACCATGGCAGGATTTTCAAAATTTATTTTCCTCTTTCCATCTCCTACTTTTTGAAACTCTTCTCCTCTCCTATATTTCACCCACACCAAACTGCATTCCATATTTGAAGTGTTTAACTTTTTGTCATCCCCTGCGTGCATGGCATCAGATACTACTGGTTGAAGGAATGGAAACAAGAAGAAAAAAGGAATGAAACCCTGTGGTGAGTCATCTTCAATCCATTTCAGAGCCATAGCAGAACTTTATTCCCTCTACCATTTGCCTCAGTGAAACAGACGCTGAGGGACACTTCCATCGGTACTGTGCCCTGATACTGACTGCTAGGGAGAGCATGCACTTACTTTGTCGTTGTAGAACATCATTTTTCCTTACCATAAATTGCTTGCACCAAGTTGAAATGTTGCCTATGCAAATTAGGTTATTTCAGTACCTGTTCATTTATCTCTTTTGTTGCAAGTGATCACAGATAAAATAGGTTGCGGTGGACCAAGCAAATCCCTGATTGCAAATGATCTCTCATTTATTTATTTTTTCTTGTTTTTAAGTGCAGTGTGCAATTGACCTCTCATTTAAATGACCACATATATTTTTAAATATTCTTAGTTTATAATTGCATGCAAAGATTAGTATGAAGGATTTAAGATTAATTTCGCATATAATGTGAATAA
>NW_007075410.1:0-398 GCF_000164805.1 Carlito syrichta
CAGAAACAAAGATGTGAGTATCACATGTTCTCACTCATATAGTGGACCTTGATCATCCAATGTATTGCCATAAGAAAATGACTGACAGTGGTGGGAAACTATGAGGTGGGGGAGGCGAAGGGAGATTTGATTAATGGTAGAAAAAAATCTGTCTGGGCATGGGGACACACCTCTTATCAACAAGGGTGCCTGAACGAAGCATATTTGTATACCCAACCCTTAAGTGTACCCCACAATATCATAATAAAAAATTGATTATAAAAAAAAACAGCTTGGTATTGGTACAGGATCAGGCATAAAGAGCAATGGAATAGAATTGAGATTCCAGAAACAAAACTTCAATTTCTCAACCAACTCATCTTCGACAAAGCCTCTACCACCTATCACTGGGGAGAGGA
>NW_007075411.1:0-1068 GCF_000164805.1 Carlito syrichta
CCCCCGACTCCACCCCGGCCCCGCCCCTCAGACCCGGCACTCCGAGGCCACGCCCCCCAGGCCGCCCTCCAAGACCGCGCGCCCCGACTCCACCCCGGCCCCGCCCCTCAGACCCGGCACTCAGAGGTCACGCCCCCCAGGCCGCCCTCCAAGACCGCGCACCCCCGACTCCACCCCGGCCCCGCCCCTCAGACCCGGCACTCCGAGGCCACGCCCCCCAGGTCCGCCCTCCAAGACCGCGCGCCCCGACTCCACCCCGGCCCCGCCCCTCAGACCCGGCACTCCGAGGCCACGCCCCCCAGGTCCACCCTCCAAGACCGCGCGCCCCCAGACTCCACCCCGGCCCCGCCCTCAGACCCGGCATTCCGAGGCCACGCCCCCAGGCCCACACTCTTCCCAGCCCCGCCCCCAGCCCTGCGCCCCGAAACTCCAGACCCCGGGGTGCGAGCCCGCAGACGGACGACCAGTCCGCGGCCTTCCGCCCTCACCAAAATGGTCCAGCGGGAAGCTGCCCTTGTCCGGGGGCCGCGGCTGGAAGCTCTTGGTCCCGAAGTTCATGGCGGTCGACATGACGGCGCGGCCAGCTCGCGAGCTCCGGACGCAGCGCACGCAGGACGGACGGCCGAGCGCCGAGCACGTCGAGCGGAAGCCCCGCCCCCGGCGCCCGGCCCCGCCCCGACGCTCTGGGACCCCCCGGCGGGCGGCCGTTCGTCTTTCCGGTCCCCGCCTCCCCGCGACCGTCGCAGCTGTCTGGAGGTGGCAGCCCGGCGCTCACGTCCTGCTGTGACTGGGACACCGAGGCTCAGAGAGGGCCCGCGAATCGCCCAAGGACACGCAGCCGTCTCTGACCTCAGGTGTCCGCCAGCCCCGGCGCTGGGCCGACCCTGAGGTCGCCTGGTGGGAAGGACATTCAGGGCAGAAGAGGGTGTTCGCCCCCTGTGGCTGCTGGGACACGGAGTCCCGCGCCGGGCGGCTCAAGTGACAGGCACGGCTTGCTCTCCCACGCCCTGGGGGCCGGAAGGCCCAGACCCAGTGTCGGGGGGCGGCCCCAGACCTCTGCCCCGCGGG